>NC_053026.1:215314861-215530819 GCF_003073215.2 Triticum urartu
CTAGAAGGTCCAACAAAAATCAGGGTCATTGACTCGCCGAAATTTACAGTGTTGGTGTACTCATTTGCCAAATTCTCCAAACTCTTTATTGGATCCATAATCGTTCAGGTACAACACTCATCTTCTTCTCCGTCTTCTTGAAATTCACATTTTTAAATTTCTTCTTGATGTATTTACGACCGTCTTCCAGAAAATGATTCCCACAAGCTTGACCCAGTCTATGCGCACAGTGAAGATCTTGGCAATAAAATCTATCGGCCCCAATCTGGATCAAGTTGTTGGATTCCTTACATGCTTTCCATGCACGGAGAAGCTACTCATCGAGGTGAAACTTCTTTCCTATTAATAAACGGTAATCACAACGTATCTCAATTTTTTCGTAATTTTTTCAATTTACGATGACAAGTGTAGTGTTCAAAACTGCATCTATGCACTGCACCAAAAGAAATGTTTATAGTATTTGTTTCTCACGTGACCGTTTTTTTTGTTGTACTACTATAGTAGCCTAGGCTAGTCATAGTGGAAATTAACTTAGACTAGTAACTCTATGGTTACCCTAAGAGCAAGTACTACCTCCATCCTGGTTTACTCTTCCTATTTTTTAGTATCAAAATTTGACCATAGATTTAACTGACATATGGTTAATGCATGTCACTAAAAATTATATCACTGGATTCGTATTTGAACATAATTTCAAATGGTATAATTTTTGGTGACATGCATTGGCATTTTCTTAGGTAAAACTATGGGCAAAATTTTACACTAAATACGAGGTAGTACAAAAGTGGGCTATAACGGCCCTCCACTATGTAGGCCAAAACACGTGCCAAATTCTCTTGTGATGCATTTGGCATCAATGGCCCTCCATTGCTCACCTAGTGCCCCAATCTGGATCACCTACTTTGCTCCGGTGCCAGATTAACTCACACAATGAAAAACACTTGCGTGGGAGAGACAGAGGACTAAGGAAATAAAAAAACACTTGTTTGGGAGAGTGAGAGGCTGGTGTAGTTGGTTTGATTGATTTGTTTATACATGTGGGTCTGTGTGCACAGTAGTGCCAACTCTCTCACATCACGAGAGCGGTGGCAAAATCTTTTGATTTGACATCGATGCGTATTATGTGGCATACTTTTGAGAAATATGGCATCAGACACATAGTGGAAGGCAACAAATGCCCAAGCTCTTCACGTGCTCCTAGGTAAATGAGAGGAAAGAGAAAGAGAGAGAGAGTGAAAAAATATCACTAGCCAGCCAACCCTATCGTATGAGCGAATGATATTGGTACCTCTTGATGACACAGCAATCTTATACAACAGCTGCTCTAATATGTTCTCTTCTTTTGCAGATAAAAAAAGACCCAGAAGTGCAAAATGTCCAGCACTATAACAATCTCATCGAATGCCTTGATCTCCATCTTACAGAAATTGATTTGATCGACTAACGAGGTAGCACATCTGAGATTAAATTGGTCAGGTGCTTTGTTCTAGAGGCAAGTGTTCTCAAGGTAATGAGGTTTGGCGTTCTCTGGCGCAACAATGAAAGGCTTGTTGATCACCGCAAGTGTCTAAGCCTAAGTGACAAAATCTCCACAGAAGCTGAATTTGTTTTTGAAACATCAATTGGCCAGAGACTCGAAAATTTATTTTCCCATTAGTGACTTGTCAGGGCATTGGATTTTAGTTTGTATGATAATGCTGCATCCACCTAAAGTAACAAAAGTTCTTACATAAACTTCCTAGTAATTCCCTCTTCGTAGGTGCAGCATTACTCCTAACATTTGTAATATCAGTTTGAAACTTGTAATATTGCTGTGTCATATTCCTGTGTTTTCAAAATCCTGTGAATCAAAGAGGTCCTGAGTTGGTGATGATGTTATGCCTGCCATCTTTCACCAATAGCCGTCGGATCTAGATCTGACTTATACAAACCAAACTTCTCCGGTTTTGCAAAAAGATGCCCGCACTTGTTCCCTATTTACAAACAACTCCTTGTCTCTCACAATCAGCCTTATCTCCTCCCCACCACATCTAGAAGGCAATGGAAAAATCTGGCGCGATGGCCGCTCCCGGTGCCATCCACCCCCAATCTTGGTGTTCCGTGCAATGCACAGGCATCTATGCACGGGAAATTATGTTGAACACGGCTAGCTGTAAGCAGGCTAGCTCTACAGCCATGATGATAGTGACTGCAGATGGTGACGCTGACTATGGTATGCCGAACACGGCGCCTATACTCAGGTGTCATCTCCGACACAGGGTCTTGTCACTTCACTGTGAGGAGCAGCACGTAATAATTTGACCAACGGGTAGTACAGTACTACTACATTGGTAGTACTACTACTAATACTAGCACCACCGTCTGGATTTAGTAGTACTACCACGTCCATCTGGATTTAGTATTTGACTAGCAATATCTAGTAATGCATGTCACAAAAAATGTACTACTCCCTCTCTAAATAAATACATGGTGTATTGTTTTATTCCTTCCGGTAGATGGCTCAAATCTGAAGTCTCATCAATCAGACTATTATTGTGCACTCAACTTTGTAAGCTACTATTGTAATCAAAGACTACTATTGTACTCCCTCCGTACTGGTGCATTAGTCACGTTACCAAAACCAAATAGTAATCCCAAAACTTTTAGGCGCGGTGCATTAACTACCCACCTCGTTCCCTGTTTTTTGCCACGAAAAAAGAAATCACCCAATACGAGACGTGGGGTGTGTATGCATCCAATGACTTGAGACTACTCCCTCCGTCTAGGTGTATAAGTCATCTTAAAGCAAGTGAAAAAGAGGAGTGGGCTCTCATGCAAGAGCCTAGATATATGCGGATTCCTAGGCCGATATACAATAAATATGAAGAAAGAGAGAGAGAAGATGAGAAAAAGTAGTACTCTTATAGCCAGCCTTATAGCTAACCTTATTGTATGAGTGGCTACAAGTGATGGCTCTATATGACATGGCAACATCATATAGCCAGCAGCTGGCTATACTATTAACCATGCTCTTAGGTTGTGCACCGTGACCAAGACGAAGGGGAAAGCGAGAGAACTTAATGTCTTTTTGCTAATTAATAGGATTACGTGCAATGAACTAACCACTGCATGTCATGTTTGGTAGTCTCAAGTCATTGAAAGCATGCACGACCCACATCTCTCATTGGTTGATATGTCACGAAATAAGAAACGAGGAGGGAGTTAATGTACCATGCCTAAGTGTTTTGGGATTATTAGGTTTTCGTAAGGTGACTTACATAACATTTTGTTACATGCATTAACATTTTATTAGTTAAATCAAAGGTCAAAACTTGGCAAAAAATGCAAAGGGGACCAATAAACTAGTAAACATAAAAGTTCTGTCGTTTGGCCCCAACTAGAGGTCTAGTGAGATGACTATACTGCACCGGCACGGAGGGGGACGCAGCTTCATTAACTTACTGCACCTTCGTTTGGGTGAATGACACGTGGGCCCAACAGGTGACTGGCCCACCTGTCATACAGCCAAAGGCAGGTGCAGTAGAGGGCCGAGGAGTAGATGGCCAACACACACGTGAATGCAACATAGTCTGCACTTCTCATATAAAGGCTCCCCGCTAGTCCAATCTATGAAATCCTACGCAGCTACGCACCCTAACCAAGGGCAAGAGTGATCACTCCAATCGCATGATCAGTTAACTAGAAGCTAGACCCATGGAAGCGATGAGCGCGAGCATTAGCCAGCTGTGCCAGATGGTCCATGACGCCGGCATGTGGCCCGGCACCGAGGAACATCTCTAGGTCGTGCTTGAGGCCGCCAGGGCGAGAGGCCGCTTGGACGATAGCTTCGTCTCCTTGTTCGACGAGGTCCTCGTCGGCTTCCTCGACAAGTTCACCGTCGTCAAGAAGCTCGCGGACGACCTTGACGTACACCTCCAGCTCACGCGCCCAGGCTCTGCGATGCCTGCCACCCTCAACGGCCTCTATTGTGACAACCTCTTCGATGCACTGGTGTCCCTACGACTGCCCGCCGTCGCGCCAGAGAATGTCCACCTCAAGGTGGCGCTCGTCGTGCAGTGCCTGGCGCAGTAAGACACTGTCGACATAATCACCCATGTCTACACGCAAATCGTCGACAAGGACTACAACGTGCCAGAGGAGGACGATAGGTCGCTGGCCTTCTTGACCCGTAGGGAAACCTTGGATGGCATTGTTCAGAAGCACATTGAGCTCGCCGCCAACGCCGCTGCTCCTCACACGTCGGTTGGTGACCCGGCGCACTAGGGCGTGAGGATGTCGTTGATGGATCCATATGTATATTTATGTTTCCATTAAATCCATGTATATGGTACTACTAGTAATTATCTTACCTTTCGCATCAACTTCATAATTTTCGTACGTACTCCATGCGTGAATCGTGCTAGAACCAAACTTCTTATTACTCTAGGGAAAATTGTTATTTCTATCTATCGGTCGCGCCATCGAGCAGAACCAAATTTTACAAGTTACAAGTTCAAAAGGAAAAGCTAGCCGTGTTCGCGTTGCACCCCCACACAGTTGGTCCGGCACACCGCTCAAGGGGGAATGTGTGCTGTGTTGCATTTTCACTTACAAGTGGGACCGCATTTGAGCAAACCGACAATCGGCAAACCCCCACCCCGCCCATCACGCGATGGCTGACTAAACAGGAGGAGAAGAGATGGATGTAGCACAGACTCTAAGAAAATTGGTGTCGAATGGGACTCGTGTGGGTGGCGTGTGTCATACTGCTAGACGTGAATGCTAGTTATGGCCCATGCCGCCCCACTATATCGAGCCTATATCGAGGTGTTGGTTACATAAAACAAATTTCCTGGAGTCTGTGCTCAGCCCTCCTCTATTTCTCTTCTCAGCCAGCCAGTAGACGCGTGGAGCCCATCGTCTGTTTGCTCACATACGGTCCCACATGTCAGTGAAAACACATGAGGACCCACTGAACCTGCACATCTTTCACCTCGACATGCTGGTGATGAAAAACAAATCCAATAAAGGTCCTCGGTGGCCGCCTTTGGAGTTACTCAAGAGTAGTAAGATTCTATTTACAGTTTAACCCAAGATGCACATCACGTGGCTTCAAATACCACTCCATTCTCTTGCATGACATGACCTGGATGCTGGATGTCCCACGTGTCAGCAAGAGGAAGAACTCGACCAAATCTTCTCAACATTTAGACCGGAGGAGTAGGAAACACGGCAGGCCACGTGCCTACATGATACGTCCATTTTGCATAATGCTTTTATATCGATATTTATTGCATTATGGGCTATAATTTCACATTATGTCATAGTACTTATGGCTATTCTCTCTTATTTTACAAAGTTTACATAAGGAGGGAGAATGCCGGCAGCTGGAATTCTGGGCTGGAAAAGGAGCAAATATTAGAGACCTATTCTGCACAACTCCAAAAGTCCTGTAACTCCACGGAATACCTTATAATAAATAATGAAAAATCCTCGCCAAAGATGAAGACCAGGGGGCCCACACCCTTCCCACGAGGGTGGGGGGCGCCCCCCCCTAGGGCGCGCCCCTACCTCGTGGGCCCCCTGGTGGCTCTCCGATGACCATCTTCTCCTATATGAAGTCTTTCGTCGAGAAAAAAACAGGAAGCAACTTTTCGGGATGAAACTCCGTCGCCACGAGGCGGAACCTTGCGGATCCAATCTAGAGCTCAGGCAGAGCTGTTCTGCTGGGGAAACTTCCCTCCCGGAGGGGGAAATCATCGCCATCGTCATCACCAATGCTTCTCTCATCGGGAAAGGGAAATCTCCATCAACATCTTCATCAGCACCATCTCATCTCAAAACCCTAGTTCATCTCTTGTATCCAATTCTTGTCTCCAAGTCCGGGATTGGTGCTAGTAGGTTGCTAGTAGTGTTAATTACTCCTTGTAGTTGATTCTAGTTGGTTTAATTGGTGGAAGATCATATGTTCAGATCCTTTATGCATATTATTACCCCTCTGATTATGAACATGAATAGGCTTTGTGAGTAGTTACGTTTGTTCCTGAGGACAAGGGAGAAGTCCTGCTATTAGTAGTCATGTGAATTTGGTATTCGTTTGATATTTTGATGAGATGCATGTTGTCTAGCCTCTAGTGGTGTTATGTGAACGTCGACTACATAACACTTCACCATTATTTGGGCCTAGAGGAAGGCATTGGGAAGTAATAAGTAGATGATGGGTTGCTAGAGTGACAGAAGCTTAAACCCTAGTTTATGTGTTGCTTCGTAAGGGGCTGATTTGGATCCATATGTTTCATGCTATGGTTAGGTTTACCTTAATACTTTTGTTGTAGTTGCGGATGCTTGCAATAGAGGTTAATCATAAGTGGGATGCTTGTTCAAGTTAGAACAACACCCAAGCACCGGTCCAGCCACATGTCAAATTATCAAAGTACCGAACGTGAATCATATGAACGTGATGAAAACTAGCTTGACGATATTCCCATGTGTCCTCGGGAGCGCTTTTCCTTATATAAGAGTTTGTCCAGGCTTGTCCTTTGCTACCAAAAGGATTGGGCCACTTTGATGCACTTTATTTACTTTTCTTACTTGTTGCTCGTTACAAATTATCTTATCACAAAACTATCTGTTACCACTTATTTCAATACTTGCAGAGAATACCTTGCTGAAAACCGCTTATCATTTCCTTCTGCTCCTCGTTGGGTTCGACACTCTTACTTATCGAAAGGACTACGATAGATCCCCTATACTTGTGGGTCATCAAGACTATTTCAATACTTGCAGAGAATACCCTGCTGAAAACCGCTTATCATTTCCTTCTGCTCCTCGTTGGGTTCGACACTCTTACTTATCGAAAGGACTACGATAGATCCCCTATACTTGTGGGTCATCAAGACTATTTCAATACTTGCAGAGAATACCCTGCTGAAAACCGCTTATCATTTCCTTCTGCTCCTCGTTGGGTTCGACACTCTTACTTATCGAAAGGACTACGATAGATCCCCTATACTTGTGGGTCATCAAGACTATTTCAATACTTGCAGAGAATACCCTGCTGAAAACCGCTTATCATTTCCTTCTGCTCCTCGTTGGGTTCGACACTCTTACTTATCGAAAGGACTACGATAGATCCCCTATACTTGTGGGTCATCAAGACTATTTCAATACTTGCAGAGAATACCCTGCTGAAAACCGCTTATCATTTCCTTCTGCTCCTCGTTGGGTTCGACACTCTTACTTATCGAAAGGACTACGATAGATCCCCTATACTTGTGGGTCATCAAGACTATTTCAATACTTGCAGAGAATACCCTGCTGAAAACCGCTTATCATTTCCTTCTGCTCCTCGTTGGGTTCGACACTCTTACTTATCGAAAGGACTACGATAGATCCCCTATACTTGTGGGTCATCAAGACTATTTCAATACTTGCAGAGAATACCCTGCTGAAAACCGCTTATCATTTCCTTCTGCTCCTCGTTGGGTTCGACACTCTTACTTATCGAAAGGACTACGATAGATCCCCTATACTTGTGGGTCATCAAGACACTTTTCTAGCACCGTTGCTGGGGAGTGAAGCGCCTTTGGTAGGTGGAATTTGGTAAGGAAAAATTTATATAGTGTGCTGAAATTTACTGTCACTTGTTACTATGGAAAGTAATCCTCTGAGGGGCTTGTTCGGGGTATCTTCACCCCGACTAGTAGAGCAAAGAGTTGCTCCTCAACCTACTGAACCTATTGAAAATGAATATGAAAATGAAATTCCTTATGAGTATCCTTCGGGTATGATAGAAAAACTGCTAGCTAAGCCTTTTACAGGAGATGGAACAAAGCATCCTGATGAACACCTAATATATGTGGATGAAGTTTGTGGATTATTTAAGCTTGCAGGTATACCCGATGATGTTGCTAAGAATAAGGTCTTCCCTTTATCTTTGAAGGGAGATGCATTGATATGGTATAGGCTATGTGATGATACGAGATCATGGAATTATAGAAGATTGAAATTGGAATTTCATCAAAAGTATTACCCTATGCATCTTGTTCATCGTGATCGCGATTATATATATAATTTTTGGCCTCGCGAAGGAGAAAGCATCGCTCAAGCTTGGGGGAGGCTTGAATCAATGTTATATTCATGCCCAATCATGAGCTCCCAAGAGAAACAATTCTTCAAAAAAAATATGCTCGGCTTTCTGAAAATAATCGCACCATGCTCGATACTTCTTGTGCTGGCTCTTTTATGATGAAGACTATTGGATTTAGATGGGATTTATTGGATAGAATTAAATGCAACTCTGAAGATTGGGATCTCGACAAAGGTAAGGAGTCAGGTATGACACCTAAGTTTGATTGTGTTAAATCTTTTATGGATACCGATATTTTCCGTAAGTTTAGCACTAAATATGGACTTGATTCTGAGATAGTGGCTTCTTTCTATGAATCTTTCGCTACTTATGTTGATCTCCCTAAGGAGAAGTGGTTTAAATACCATCCTCCCATAGAAGTAAAAGTAGTTGCACCTATTAAAGTTGAAGAAAAGACTATTACTTATAATGATCCTATTGTTCCTACTTCTTATGTTGAGAAACCACATTTCCCTGTTAGGATAAAGGATCATGCTAAAGCTTCAACTGTGGTTCGTAAAAGCAATATTAAAACATATACACCTCCTGAGCAAGTTAAAGTAGAACCTAATGTTGCTATTGTCAAAGATCGCTTGTCTGATAATATTGATGGGCATGTTATTCAGTTCTGCGGTGAAATTGCTAGAATTGCTAAACCTTGTGCTAAAGATGAACATAGACCTGTGGTAGGCGTGCCTGTTATTTCTGTTAAAATAGGATATCATTGTTATCATGGCTTATGTGATATGGGTGCTAGTGCTAGTGTTATACCTTATGACTTGTATAAAGAAATCAAGCATGAAATTGCACCTGTTGAGTTAGAAGATATTGATGTCACAATTAAACTTGCTAATAGAGATACTATTTCAGCAGTGGGAATTGTTAGAGATGTTGAAGTCTTGTGCGGGAAAACTAAATATCCTGCTGATTTTCTTGTTCTTAGTTCCCCACAAGATAGCTTTTGTCCCATTATATTTGCTAGACCCTTCTTGAACACTGTTAATGCTAAGATAGACTGCGAAAAGAATGTTGTTACTATTGGCTTGGATGATATGACTCATGAATTTAATTTCTCTAAATTTAGTAAACAACACCGTGAAGAATAATTGCCTAATAAGGATGAAATTATTGGTCTTGCTTCTATTGCCGTACCTCCTAGTGATCCTTTAGAACAATATTTGCTAGACCATGAGAATGATATGTTTATGAATGAAAGAAGGGAAATAGATGAAGTATTCTTTAAATAGGAACCTATGCTGAAACACAATTTGCCAGTTGAAATCCTAGGGGATCCCCCTCCACCTAAGGGTGATCCCGTGTTTGAGCTTAAACCGTTGCCTGATAATCTTAAATATGCTTATCTTGATGAAAAGAAGATTTATCATGTTATTATTAGTGCTAACCTTTCAGAGCATGAAGAAGAAAGATTATTGAAAACTCTGAAGAAGCACCATGCTGCTATTGGATATACTCTTGATGATCTTAAGGGCATTAGTCCCACTCTATGTCAACATAAAATAAATTTGGAAGCAGATGCCAAACTAGTTTGTGATCCTCAACGACGTCTGAATCCTAAAATGAAAGAAGTGGTAAGAAAAGAAATACTAAAGCTTCTGGAGGCAGGTATAATTTATCCCGTTGCTGATAGTCAGTGGGTAAGTCCTGTTCTTTGTGTCCCTAAGAAGGGAGGTATTACTGTTTCTCCTAATGATAAAGATGAATTGATTCCACAAAGAATTATTACAGGTTATAGGATGGTAATTGATTTCCGCAAATTAAATAAGGCTACTAAGAAAGATCATTACCCTTACCTTTTATCGATCAAATGCTAGAAAGATTATGCAAACATACACATTACTGCTTTCTAGATGGTTATTCTGGTTTCTCTCAAATACCTGTGTCGGCTAAAGATCAATCAAAGACTACTTTTACATGCCCTTTTGGTACTTTTGCTTATAGACGTATGCCTTTTGGTTTATGTAATGCACCTGCTACCTTTCAAAGATGCATGATGGCTATATTCTCTGACTTTTGTGAAAAGATTTGTGAGGTTTTGATGGACGACTTTTCCGTCTATGGATCTTCTTTTGAAGATTGCTTGAGCAATCTTGATCGAGTTTTGCAGAGATGTGAAGAAACTAATCTTGTCTTGAATTGGGAAAAGTGCCACTTTATGGTTAATGAGGGTATTGTCTTGTGGCATAAAGTTTGTGAAAGAGGTATTGAAGTTGATAAAGCCAAGGTTGATGCTATTGAAAAGATGCCATGTCCTAAGGACATCAAAGGTATAAGAAGTTTCCTTTGTCACGCCGGATTTTATAGGAGATTCATTAAGGACTTCTCAAAAATTTCTCGGCCTCTGACTAATTTATTACAAAAAGATATACCATTTGTATTTGATGATGATTGTGTAGAAGCATTTGAAATACTTAAGAAAGAATTAGTCTCTACACCTATTGTTCAGCCACCTGATTGGAATTTACCCTTTGAAATTATGTGTGATGCTAGCGATTATGCTGTAGGTGTTGTTCTAGGGCAAAGAGTTGATAAGAAATTAAATGTTATCCATTATGCTAGTAAGACTCTAGACAATGCTCAAAGAAATTATGCTACTACTGAAAATGAACTTTTAGCAGTTGTATTTGCTTGTGATAAGTTCAGACCTTATATTGTTGATTCTAAAGTAACTATCCACACTGATCATGCTGCTATTAAATATCTTATGGAGAAGAAAGATGCTAAACCTAGACTTATTAGATGGGTTCTCTTACTACAAGAATTTGATTTGCATATTGTTGATAGAAAAGGAGCTGAGAACCCCGTTGCAGACAACTTATCTAGGTTAGAGAATGTTCTTGATGACTGATGGTGGTTCACATTTTATTCATGGAGCTTTCCGTAAAATGCTTGCTAAATATGACGTCAATCATAGAATTGCATCTCCGTATCACCCACAGTCTAGTGGTCAAGGTAGAATTGAGTAATAGAGAACTCAAATTAATTTTGCAAAAGACTGTCAATAGATCTAGAAAGAACTAGTCCAAGAAACTTGATGATGCTTTATGGGCCTATAGAACTGCATATAAAAATCCTATGGGTATGTCTCCGTATAAAATGGTATATGGAAAAGCATGTCACTTACCTCTCGAACTAGAACATAAGGCATATCGGGCTATTAAAGAGCTCAACCGTGATTTTAAACTTGTCGGTGAAAAGAGGTTATTTGATACTAGCTCACTTGATGAATGGAGAACCCAAGCTTATGAAAATGCCAAGTTGTTTAAAGAAAAGGTTAAAAGATGGCATGACAAAAGGATACAAAAGCGTGAGTTTAATGTAGGTGATTATGTATTGCTATACAACTCTCGTTTAAGATTTTTTGTAGGAAAACTTCTCTCTAAATGGGAAGGCCCCTATGTTATCGAGGAGGTCTATCGTTCTGGTGCCATAAAAATCAACAACTTCGAAGGCACAAATCCGAAGGTGGTAAACGGTCAGAGAGTCAAACATTATATCTCAGGTAATCACATAAATGTTGAAACCAATATTATTGAAACCGTAACCCCGGAGGAATACATAAGGGACACTTTCCAGAACGTTTCAGACTCCGAAAAGGAATAGGTATGTGGTACGGTAAGTAAACCGACTCCAAAACAACTTTTAAGGCAATATTTCTCCATTTTGGAATATTTAGAAAAATAGAAAATTAAGTAGCAGATAGGAAAGGACACGAGGGCCCCACGAGGGTGGAGGGCACGCCCTACCCCCCTGGGCGCGCCCCCCTACCTCGTGAGCACCTCGTGTGCCTTCCGGACTCCATTTTCTTGCACAATACGTATTTTGGTTGGTAAAAATTCATTATATAACCTCCCGGGGGTTTTGACTCCCGTATCACGCAAAAATCTCTTGTCTTTGTTTTGAGCCATCCTGTTGCAGGCAGAGCAACATGTCGTCCCAGGATTCGGAAGGAGAAAGCTATGTGGTTGATTACCTTGCAGACCCTAAGGTCTATGGAGAGGTGGAGCATTATGGTTGGACCGTGGAAGAAGAAGAAGAAGACTATGAACCCAAGGGAAAGGAGGAGACGAGCTCAGATGAAGATGAAGTCCCGCTACCTCAACCTGGGCACATGCATGTGGAGTTCAAAAAGTCAAGCCTCCCAGATAGGGTAAACAAACCTAAGATCAAGTTTATCCCTTTTCGACTCTTGCAGGAAAACAAGCAGGAACTATGCAAAAAGATACTGAGCCTGGAACAGGATATCAAGGACCTAAGGGACCAAAATTCTGTCCTCAAACGCAAATTAAGGAAGAAGCCTATGCCATCAACAAAATCACCACCGTCTCCTCCAACAAAGAAGAATTGAGTATCTGGTATGGGCACTCCCCTTGGCAACCGCCAAGCTTGGGGGAGGTGCCCCGGTATCGTATCACAATCACAACTCCTATCTTTACCGTATTCCTTAGTTTGATCCTATTAGTAGTATTTTGATCTAGTAGAATAAAGTTTATGGCATGATCTAGTTTTAAGTTTTGCTTTATGATCTCTCTATGTAATTGAGTCCGTGAGCTATATAATAAAGATTAGTGTTGAGTCAAGGGCTTGATTTTCTTGCTATGATCTTGGGTGAATAAAAAAATAAGAAGAAACAAAAGTTCATATGGATCTTATTGATAGTAATGACTTCACATAGAAAGAGTGTGATGATTAAAAGTTGTTGGGAGTTGGCAGACATAGCTTTGGTCATTGTTGCAATTAATAGGAAGTAATAAGGAAAGAGAGGTTTCACATATAAATATACTATTATTGTCATCTTTTATGATTGGGAGCACTCATCAAAATTTGACATGCTAAAGAGTTGATGTTGGACAAGGAAGACAACGTAATGGGTTATGTTTTCTTATATCTGATATAAAGTATGTTGAGATGGATCATCCAACATGTTGAGCTTGCCTTTCCCCCTCATGCTAGCCAAATTCTCAGAACCAAGTAGAGATACTACTTGTGCTTCCAAATACCCTTAAACCAGTTTTGCCATGAGAGTCCACCATATCTACCTATGGATTGAGTAAGATCCTTCAAGTAAGTTGTCATCGGTGCAAGCAATAAAAATTGCTCTAAATATGTATGATTAGTGTGGGAGAAATAAGCTTTATACGATCTTGTGATGTGGAAGTAATAAAAGCGACGGACTGCATAATAAAGGTTCATATCACAAGGGGCAACATAAAGTGACGTTCTTTTGCATTAAGATTTTGTACATCCAACCATAAGAGCGCATGGCAACCTCTGCTTCCCTCTGTGAAGGGCCTATCTTTTATTATTATCTTCTACTTTATGAAAGAGTCATGGTGATCTTCACCTTTCCTTTTTACATTTTATCCTTTGGCAAGCACAATGTGTTCGAAAGATCCTGATAGACATATCTAATTGGATGTAGGGGAGCATGAGTTATTATTGTTGACATTACCCTTGAGGTAAAAGGTTGTGGGGCAAAACTATAAGCCCATATCTTTCTCTGTGTCCGATTAAAACCTCGTAACCACAAGTATTGCGCGAGTGTTAGCAATTATGAAGGACTAGATGATAGTTGAGTATGTGGACTTGCTTTTTAGCTCTGACATAGACTCTTTCTGATGTTATGATAAATTGCAATTGCTTCAATGACTGAGGTTATAGTTTGTTGGTTCTCAATAAGGTTTCTGATTCATACTTTTGCATTGTGAATAGATCATCACTTGAACATAAGTAATCATATGACAATATCTATGTATGTTGCTATTGTGAGAATAATCATGATGCCCTCATGTCCGTATTTTATTTTTATCGACGCCTCTACCTCTAAACATGGGGACATATTTATTGTTATCGGCTTTCGCTTGAGGACAAGCGAGGTCTAAGCTTGGGGGAGTTGATACGTCCATTTTGCATCATGGTTTTATATCGATATTTATTGCATTATGGGTTGTTATTTCACATTATGTCACAATACTTATGGCTATTCTCTCTTATTTTACAAGGTTTACATAAGGAGGGAGAATGTCGGCAGCTAGAATTCTGGGTTGGAAAAGGAGCAAATATTAGAGACCTATTCTGCACAACTCCAAAAGTCCTGAAACTCCACGGAATACCTTATAATAAATAATGAAAAATCCTCGCCAAAGATGAAGACCAGGGGGCCCACACCCTTCCCACGAGGATGGGGGGTGCCCCCCCTAGGGCGCGCCCCCCTACCTCATGGCCCCCTTGGTGGATCTCCGATGACCATCTTCTCCTATATGAAGTCTTTCGTCGAGAAAAAAACAAGAAGCAACCTTTCGGGACGAAACTCCGCCGCCACGAGGCGGAACCTTGGCGGATCCAATCTAGAGCTCCGGTAGAGCTGTTCTGCCGGGGAAACTTCCCTCCCGGAGGGGGAAATCATCGCCATCGTCATCACCAACGCTCCTCTCATCGGGAGAGGGCAATCTCCATCAACATCTTCATCAGCACCATCTCATCTCAAAACCCTAGTTCATCTCTTGTATCCAATTCTTGTCTCCAAGTCCGGGATTGGTGCTAGTAGGTTGCTAGTAGTGTTAATTACTCCTTGTAGTTGATGCTAGTTGGTTTAATTGGTGGAAGATCATATGTTCAGATCCTTTATGCATATTATTACCCCTCTGATTATGAACATGAATATGCTTTGTGAGTAGTTACGTTTGTTCCTGAGGACAAGGGAGAAGTCTTGCTATTAGTAGTCATGTGAATTTGGTATTCGTTCGATATTTTGATGAGATGCATGTTGTCTAGCCTCTAGTGGTGTTATGTGAACGTCGACTACATAACACTTCACCATTATTTGGGCCTAGAGGAAGGCATTGGGAAGTAATAAGTAGATGATGGGTTGCTAGAGTGACAGAAGCTTAAACCCTAGTTTATGCGTTGCTTCGTAAGGGGCTGATTTGGATCCATATGTTTCATGCTATGGTTAGGTTTACCTTAATACTTTTGTTGTAGTTGGAGATGGTTGCAATAGAGGTTAATCATAAGTGGGATGCTTGTTCAAGTAAGAACATCACCCAAGCACCGGTTCAGCCACATGTCAAATTATCAAAGTACCAAACGCGAATCATATGAACATGATGAAAACTAGCTTGACGATATTCCCATGTGTCCTCGGGAGCGCTTTTCCTTATATAAGAGTTTGTCCAGGCTTGTCCTTTGCTACCAAAAGGATTGGGCCACTTTGCTGCACTTTATTTACTTTTGTTACTTGTTGCTCGTTACAAATTATCTTATCACAAAACTATCTGTTACCACTTATTTCAGTACTTGCAGAGGATACCTTGCTGAAAATTGCTTATCATTTCCTTCTGCTCCTCGTTGGGTTCGACACTCTTACTTATCTAAAGGACTATGATAGATCCCCTATACTTGTGGGTCATCACTACATCATACTACGTACAAGCCCACCTCATGCAGTCACGCTATCACCATATTTCTCGGCCTCCGTGCGACACCTAGATCTAGTTGATCTAATTTGAAATAACTATTGGTTGGCTCTATGTGATGTGGCAACTTCATACTACTACGGATGTTGGCTATACTACTACGACACTAACACTCCAAGAAGTGAGTCGAAAACCATTTATAAATTGAGTTTATGACATGCATATGCAAATGTACCATTCATTACATACAACAAGTCATCAACACACAACGACAACGAGGATACATGTTGGATTATAGATTAGTTCCAACAAAATATTCTAGTAAATACTAAAGTTTTCATTAAACAACAAATAACAAGCAATGAAATGAACTTCAGCTCAACCAATCCTCGGCGTTGGGAATGCTTGCTTTGAACCAGAAGAGTTTCTCTCAGAAGGGCCAGCTACTGTCAATCTTGAGACCAACGCAGGACTGATCATCTAGGCTGAAGCGGCCTATTTCATGACCCATATTGTGATAGCCACGGTAGGGAAGCATAGCAATGTCCGAGGTATAGATACAGTTGCTTCTCATAAATGGTAGTAACGTTGTGTCAACAGCAGCTGGATCGCCTTTCACCATGATTGGATAGTTTCGTCCAAGGAAGAGCGAGTTTCCTCCAAGAGTACCAATACTAAACCAGGGAGAAGGTGTTGGTGCTAGCACAGTAGTATCCATCCCGAATACCCTACAACGGATGTTGGAATAGGTCCGGAGAGTGCGACCATGGGAAACAACACCTGCTTCCTTAGTCACATCAGTGGTGCCCTGTATACAGACAAGAGGTGATCCATCGGAATAAGTTGCCAGGAGCCACTAAGTATATGGGTCCTCATGCTCGTGATCATCATCATCATCATCATCTCCCCCTTGGTTATAAATTTTTTCAAGTATAGGTGGTGGAATGTTCACAGGACCTTGGAGACACAAGAAGGTTAATTAGTAAAGGGAAACTAGCTAACCCGCATGCATGTGGATGAAACAATTATAATTATGGTGGAAGACAAACGTACCGAAAGCATAAGGATTCCATGCAAAAACAGTGCCACGAGTGGTGGAAGAAAACACAAGACCCTCGTATTGAATTGCGTCACAGTACCCATCTATGTATAGAAACTGATTTTTGAGCAATATCCATCTAGTCGAACTATGAAGGAAGGCGACAAGCTTGTCGAAGATAGCAACAACTCCATATTCCATTAAATCCCAAGAGCGGTCGGGAACTTGACAAATTGCTATCTTATGTAGACGACAGCCACCTTGACCGTAGTTGAACGTACGTAGATAATCGGTGTGCTCAACCTCTGGGTAGTCTGAGATTTTTGGAAGTGGAACCCGGTGACGAGTGTACACATTCACAAGTTCCCACTCGCAGTTGGACCCAATATAAACAACCCAATCTCCATTTGCGCCTGCCCAAGCCTTACCCTCAAGCGATGGCATATTAACATCACACGTATCATTATCAAGCGGCACCAAGTTGCACAAGGCGAGGCCTCCGTTGTCCGTGCGCCGGTGAGCAGGGTCATGGTGAAGAAGATAGGGGAGATCAAACTGCTCCTGGACCCTTGGGTTCATTGTAATGATGTTATTTTTTGAGTTAAGAATGGTCTTGAATGAACCTACCATGCTAGCCGAGGTGATGACGTCACACCGATCAATGAGTTCCTCCACAACGTCATCATTCAGATCGGGGCAAGAATAACGGGGTCGTTTCCGACCTGTTCCCTCCATGGAGAAGACGATCGAACAATGGCAGAAGGAAGGGTGAAGGCAAATGGAGTAGGGAGGAAGAACGTGCGACAGCAGTTCCAAATTGAGAGGGAAAGGCGAAGAGTCAGTTGACGGTTCCCACGGTACACGAAGAGGCGCCCCGGCCTACATAGACGTCTGTTCGGAAATTGTACAAAAGGACTCGCCGTCATCTCACTGACATGTTGGAAAGGAACCACATGCCAACGAAGAGGCTAGTGGGGAGAGGACGGTTTCCACAGAGGTCACACACTGACGACAAGGCCGTCCTGTCAGACCTAGCGCCCACGCGGGATGGCTTCCGTCCCCCACACGAGCGAAGCCACTTCGCACCCCCACACGGTTGGTCCGACATGCCGCTAGGCCAACTCCAGCGCATGCAGCTCGGACGCATGCTCGCTCAGCCCCCTTTCCCTCGACACCCTGGAGCTACCCAACCATGGCTACGTGTTTTGCGCACCTGGCGGCCGGATTTGGAGCGGATCCGGTCGGGCTTGAGCTCGCCCGGTTGTGGGAGGCCGCGTCGCGCCATGGACTGGTCGGGCACCGAACTGGAAGGCGCCGGCAAGGCCGCAAGGCCACATGCAGGTACTGACTCCTCCTCTAGCCGCTCGAATCCACACCGTCGGTGGTCAGCCGACAAATACATGAATGGCGGTCGGCCAGGCTCGGTGCTGGCCCAAAAGCTTGTCGGTGCACCGTTGCCACTCATTACATGCGACGACTGCCCAAAGAAGGTCTTGCGCCGTGTGTCTTCAACACCGGAACATCCCGGATGGGTGTTCATCTAGTGCTCAACCGATGGGGTATGTGCTACTTTAGCTTCGGTCGTGCTCTCGGATTAGACTAGTTGTGCTAACTTAAAATTTTATTGTTTAGAATGGATGCAGGTTCTGGTATTGGGAAGAAGAGTACATCGATATATTGATAGAGCGCAATTTAGTAGATGTTGTAGCACTTCTAGCTAGCATGGAGGCTAGAGATGAGACTAGTGCACTTGTTGATAGAATAGAGGCTAGACATGAGACTAGATGCGAGGAAGCAACGTCTACTTCTTTACACTCGAAGAAGAAAGAAGCACGCAAGATCGAGCCTCCGCAAATCAACAATGAATGCATCGAGAAGGTACTAATCCAACTTACAGGAGCACTTATGGAAGTTGGATATCTTCTCAAATGTATTCTTGTGGTTCTTGTTTTCTTTGGTCTTGCTTTTCTATTCCAATTTGGGTGATGTATTTCCATGTACCAAAAATCAATGATGAAAAAAAGATATGTGTTTGCAAAAAAAATGTACGCGGCCGGGATGCGTCCGCGCGTTGGGCGCACGGCCACCGCATCCGAGAAATGGACCGGACACGACCCCATTGCCCTACCCAAATAGACAGAATCTAGGAAAAACGGAGGTTCGTTTGGGGTCATGCGTTTGAGTTGGCCTTACAAGTGGGACCGCAGTTGAGGAAATCGACTATTGGCAAACCCCCACCTCGCCCGCCGCGCAATGGTTGAGTTAGAGAAACGAGGAGGTTGAAGAGATAGCTGTAGCACGGACTCCAAGAAATATGGTGTCGGATGGAAGTCTTGCTGGTGTCATGTGTCGTACTACTAGATGTGAATGCTTGTTTTGGCCCATGCCACCCTACTATATATCGAGGATTCGAGGTGATGGTTACGTACAGCGAACACATTAACATATGGCCCACCTCACACTGTGGCCAAATTTCCTGGAGTCTGTGCTAGGTTAAAAAGTGTTCTTTGAGAGGGTGGGTGGGTGGTCTCAGGTTTAAAACTTGTTTCGTATATGTAGACATAGAGATAGTGCAGCAGTTTTGAAAGTTTTGACCCAAACATCAAAATTCAATTTCTACGGGACTCATCTGAGGACCTAGGATGGTGGGATTCGCAGCTACAGTAAAAACACCCGCCCGACGTGCGAAGCATGTGAAGCTAGTAAAAATAGTAGTACTATTGTTGATTGGACTCATCTAATAACATGTTGCAATGCACGTACAATTATGTATTTAGAAAATATTTGTTTGCCTCGTCGTAGCACCCACTTAGATAAGCGACTCGAAAGCCATTCATAAGTTTAGTAAGTTTATCACATGCATATCATTTTATTACATACAATAGGTCATGAACCCACAATGACAACGAGGATACATTATAAATACTAAAGTTTTCATCACACAACAAATAACAAACAATGAAATGAACTTCAGCTCAACCACTCATCAGCGTTGGAAACGCTTGCTTTGAACCGGAAGTGATTCTCTGGGAAAGGCCAGCTACTGTTAATCTCGAGACCAACACAGTATTGATCATCCAGGCTAAAGGGGCCTATGTCAGGACCGATATTGGGATGGTAGGGAAGCATAGAAATGTCTGAGGTATAGATACAGATTCTTCTCGTAAATGGTAGTAGTGTTGTGTCAACAGCAGCTGGATCGCCTTTCACCATCATTGGATAGTTTTGTCCAAGGAAGAGCGGGTTCCCTCCAAGACTTTCAATAATGAACTAGGGAGAAGGTGTTGGCGCTAGTACACTAGTATCCATCCCAAATACCCTACAACAGATGTTGGAATAGGTCCGGAGAGTGCGACCATGCAAGACAACAGTTGCCTCCTTAGTAACATCAGCAGTGCCCTGTATACAGACAAGAAGAGGTGATCCATCGGAATAAGTTGCCAGCCGCCACTGAGTATATGCGTCCTGCTCATCCTCATGCTCGTGATCATCAACATCTTCATCTCCCCCTTGGTTATAAAAAATTTCAAGTATAGGTGGTGGAATGTTCATAGGACCTTGGAAACACAAGAAGGTTAATTAGTAAAGGGAAACTAGCTAACCCGCATGCATGTGGATGAAACAATTATAATTACGGTGGAAGACAAACGTACTGAAAGCATCAGGATTCCATGCAAAAAATAGTGCCACGAGTGGTGGCAGCAAACACAAGACCCTCGTATTGAATTGCATCACAGTACTCATCCGTGTATAGAAATTCATTTTTGAGCAATATCCATCGAGACGTGGAAGTAAGGACGGCAAGAAGCATGTCGAAGATAGCAACAACTTCATAGTTCGTGTAATCCCAAGAGCGGTTGGGAACTCGACAAATTGCTATCTTCCGTAGATGATAGTCACCATGATCATATTTGAACTCATATAGAATACCGGTGTACTCAACCTCTGGGCAGTCTGAGATTTTTGGAAGTGGAACCCGGTGACGAGTGTACACATTCACAAGTTCCCACTCGCAGTTGTACCCAATATAAACAACACAATATCCATTTGCGCCTGCCCAAGACTTACCATCAAGCAATGGCATCTTAACGTCACACGTCTCATTATCAAGCAGCATCAACTTGCACAAGGCGAGGCCTCCGTCGTCCGTGCGCCATTTAGCAGGTCACGGCAAAGAAGATAGGGGAGATCAAACCGCTCCTAGACCCTTGGGTTCCTTGTAATGATGTTATTAGTTGAGTCAAGAATGGTCTTGAACGTACCTGCCATGCTAGCCAAGGTGATGACGTCACAGCGATCAATGAGTTCCTCCACCGCGTCATCATTCAGATTGGGGCAAGAATAACGGGGTTGTTTCCGGCCTGTGCCCTCCATGGAGAAGACGACTGAACAATGGCAGAAGGAAGGGTGAAGGCAAATGGAGGAGGGAGGAAGAGTGTGCGACAGCAGTTCCAAATAAAGAGAGAAAAGCGAAGATTCGGTGGACGGTTGCCATGGTACACGAAGAGGCACCCCGGCCTACATAGACATCCATTCGGAAATTATACAAAAGGACTCGCCGTCATCTCACTGACATGTTGGAACAGGACCACATGTGAACGAAACATGGTGTGTAATTTCTCGTGCAAAATGCTATCTGGCCGCGTTGGCCCGAGGTGCCGCATTAGTTATCGACCTATATTTTTTTAATGGTGTGTCGTTCAGTTTTGAAGCACGACTAACTGGTACTGTATGCTGAGAAAATATAAACTACTCTACCACTACTCCACCTCTAGTACTAGTAGTCTAAAAAAGATATATAGGCTGGAGCTTCAACGCTTTCTTGCTAAGGGTTGCCCATTTGCTTCTCACACTATCACCCTCTCTCCAGATCCAAGAAAGATGGCCTCTCTCTCCTCACCGGTGGTCACAGATCCACCGGGGAAGAAAATGACGTGCAGCGTTGATGCACTCATCATGGGCGAGCGAGGTCACGCACTGATGATAAGGCCGTCCTCTTAGACCTAGCGCCTATGCGGGATGGCCTCCGCCCCCAAGCTTGCTGCCGTAGTGTTTGCGGAGGACGATGACCACAAGCGAAGCCACTTCCCGCCGACCCTTAGGTATGCTACCTCTTTTCGAACCATACCCTTGTTCTATTGCCCCATCTGCCACGTCGCTCCATGTGGATCTTTTTCCACTCCACCATTTGCCCCATCTCCCAATTTGCTATCCTCTGCTCTGCTGGTCACGCAGATGAAAACCTTAACTTGCACTATTAAAGGAAACCCTACTTCATGCAGACTAATCCATGTCTGGGTTGAATAAGGAAAGAAAGGGAGACTATACTGTCAAAGAGACTAGGCATCGAACCTGCATCTAGGTTGAAAAGGGGGAAATCAGTAGCTAAGGAACGAGTCTCGTATCTCTTGGTTGAAGAAGGGTAGAAAGGCATGACAACGCAATAGAGAATGACCAGGTCGATCGGTTTGTTGTCCTCACATAGGAAAAATGTGGATAAAGAGAACAAAAATGGGACGTAATCCACATATGTTGCATGGATATTTGTTGCTCTGGGAAACCATACCTCCCTCATCACTCTATGCGTCTGTGGAGGTACATCGTACTGGTGCGCCCACTGTCTGAATGGGCCTCCCATGCTCTTATTGCCACTTCTTGTTGTTAATATAACGACAGCGGTCAAGTCAAGCAATGCTACTGCTAAAGTGATGGCACATTTAACTAATGCCGCACTCGGCCTAATGCCACCGATAAATTTAAGCAATGCCATTTAATGTTACTTGATTATTTCAGGGTTAGCTGTTGATTGTGGATGTATTAAAGATTTTTCAGCTAAGGCATTCTAATGTTGTTGCACAGCCAGCATACCAACGATGAATCTTGTTACTACCTTCAGATTTTTGCACTGTTAATGCTTATAGATTACATACCTCACTTTCATGAGATAAGTCATTTTTTGTACAAGGTCAAGAGGAAAGGTCAAGAGTGGGCACCTCCTCCTCCGGTTGTTCTCTTGATTCATTCAATCAATTTTTTTTATGTTTGATCGATTATCAAGATTGGGGTAGCAATTTTTGGGTCCCCTTGAGTTCGAAATGATATTTACCCTGAAGGTACATGGTTTGCAATTTTTTTATACTGTCATTAGTTAATAATGCTAGTTACCTTCAGACTTTTGTATTTGGTTTAATGCTCTTGCACAGCTAGTATACCAATGCTGAAACTTGTTACCTTTAGATTTTATATTGTTAATTCTTATTGAAATCTTCCAGTGCTATAGCTTATGGAAATCTGTTCAGTAAAACCATTGTATTGTACCCTGTAATAAAATAACTACTCTACTGTTGCACTAGCCACTGGATTATTGAATATTTGTACTATTCGAATGGTGTTGCATTAGCGTATGGACATATATAAAGTGTGGCAAGCTTTCCCAGATATGTGCTCAAGAAAACTACTACCTGTTTTTCTAAATACTAGACATTTGGGTACTTTAAATTGAACTTCAAAAACGTCTTATATTAAGAAATAGAGGGTGTAGAGTTCACTCAAATTAGAGCATCTCCAATAGCTTGTCTATATGGATGTCTATACTCGTTTTCCATGATGTGAGCCCAAAACAGGCGTCCAACAGCTTTTCTATATGGTCGTCCAAATATACACATCCTCTAAATCGACCTCGACAATGTCCACCCCTGGACTTTGTGAAGGCGTCGTCTAAACTTAGCTGCAGTCATGATTTCTTCCTCTCCCCAACAACGTCCCACCTATCATGGTCCCTGTATATAGACGTTCTGATGCAAAATTGGACGCGTATATAAGGGAATCTTTTTAGACCATTGTCTATACGAATAGATAGACATCCAAATATACACATGCTATTGGAGATGCTCTTATCCCAGTAAAGCTAGTCACACCTTTGTTAAAATTAATGTTCATTATGTTATCGTAGGAGGTGTATGTTTGCCTCTAATGCCTGTCGACTACATACCTGACATCATGATGTAATGTTAAGTCATTTCCTTTTGTACAGTGTCACTGAATTGTCAAGGCGGTGATGGCATTTTATTTTAGTTGAACTACACAAAATATGCTTAAAATAAGAGGAAAGGTCGGGAATGGTTCAATTTTTCAGAAAAAACTATGTATGCCTTCCTGACATCAGCCGTTGTTGCCTTATTTATTCCTTCAAACAGGTGGTTAGAAACAGTCTTGCTACCTTTTCCCATTAAGAAATTGGAATGCTTATATTTGTGAGTCTATGATTCAACTAGTGCCACTTTTATAGTAATCACACTTTCAATATCTATGCAAATAGGGATGCTCGATTTTAGTGGAACTGCACAAAAAGTACAAATGGTTCAACATTAGGAGCATGTTTTCTTCCAAAACCTTTATATCCAATTGGTGGCACTATGAGATGTTCATTACAAAGGTACATGGTTTGCTACTATCTTGCTACTCTTTTTGTACTGTCATTAGATAGTAATACTAGTGGTTTGCATGTGAATTTATTGGCAGGGTGGACCTACATTGGAGGTGCAGGATAGGATTCAATGATTGGATGCTCAATTTCGGTTGTATCGATTTCACCTCTTCCATCACTGTGAACATGGATATCCTTGGTATGATGAAGAATAGGAGCTATATTTCTACGCTGAACCAGCAAATCAATTCAGTGTGAAATTGTCCAGGGCAAAACATGATGTATCAAATTGTCCAGTGCAAAACATGACAGATGCTAAGCGGAAGAGACGTGTTTAAACCGAAAATACAAGGTGGGGTATATGTTTACTAACTGCTTGATATTTGTGCAGTCAGAGATGTCTGCCCGTTGCTATTTGGAAAACAAACAAAATGACCGCATTTTTTGTTGAACTGCACAAGAGAATAGTATAGTCACTGCATGCAGCGCCATTTGAAAATAGACATAGAAAGATTGGATAGTCACTTCATGGACTGTAGAAAAGTAGTATTGTACTATTGATTGGCCAACACTAGGTGCTTCATTGCTTTGGTCTGATTATACAATGGGCATCATTTTGCCTAAGTTAAAGTTTGTATTCTGAAAATAGTCTCGCCGTGTGGTCGAGAGAAGACCAAATCATATTGCAGTGGATGTTCCTCCATCATGTGTGGTTCATTCTCATCGTTCTAGCTGTTGGTGAAACCACTTACGTTTGCAAGAGGAACTGTAGACTTCACAAACAAATTTTTCCTTCACTCTGTACTGAATGTTGGCCAAGAGAAGCATCCATGTAAGTAGGAAGAACAGATGTTTTTTCTAGATCTTTGCTTTTGGAGCTACATATTTGTATATGATCTGTGAATCATTGAGAGTTAACATGTTGATCTTATGTATGGGAATCATACTAGTTGGTTTTGACTTTGGGCTACTAATGTGAACATATTACAATGCTAGGCATGTGAGTCTCGTGTGAACATTTCGAACGGATTGGCTCTTACTGCTGTGCATAGCATGATCCTTATTTTTGTGCTCTCAGTGTTTACAAGTTACTAACAGTTCCTTATTTCTGTTCTCTCAGTGTTTACAAGTTACTGATCGATCACTAGCTAGCCTACTAATGCACTCTTGGCAGTTTTAGTTGCGGCACAAGATCCGAAGTGGCAGTTTTTTGAATAAAAAAGCCTACCTCTGAAGAAACTGACAAGCTGCTCTGAAGAAAATGCCATGCGAATCTGAAGAGACTGCCGGCAAAAACATTCACAAATGACTTATCTCCCAGCGAACGTTGATCAGCTAATGCGATTCTACATGTACAACATCCGACCTACTCGATCCTGCGCGTACACTATCCGACCTACTCGACCCTACATGGATAAATAGCGGATCACGCACGTACTACCTCCTTTCTAGTTTGTAGGGCTCAATTCAAAAAATGACCTACTCAATCCTACACGAATAAATAGCAGATCACGCACGTACTACCTCCTTTCCGGTTTGCAGGGCTTAATTCAAAAATATCACCAACCAAGGTAGATGATGAGTGCTGGAATCATTTTTGACAAGGAGGGAGTACCTCATCTGGATGATTCGAGTGCACTCGTTTGACCATCATGCCGGCGTGTGACCCAGCACGGACGGGACGCACCACTGACAGGACGGGACAGCACAGTCATAATTTCAGTTTTTGTAGTTTTCCACGGCAAGCTAGCGTGCTAGGCCATGCATGCTTATGCATTGAATTCCGATGACCGCGATGACCGTCGTGTTTCCCGTGACATGCTGGTTCGCCTACCTTATGCCTACAATTACCGTTTCCTGGCCTTCTCCGATGGCACCATCACCCAACTCGCCCTATCCTCATAAGCCCCCACCACCCAATGTCGCTCGCCACTTATCCTCGCTCTCGCCACGTCTGCCATGCCCCTGCCCGTCCGTGATAGGCGACACCGGAGGCGGTCACCGCCGGAACTAGTGTTCGGTTTTTCACCAGAAGGCAGACGGAGGGAGGAGGCATTCTATCGGTCTTTAGATGGCAATGCGGAGTATGAGGAGTTGTTGGAGCGCGACCGCCTGGCGGAGGAGCAGCGTATCACCGATTTGCACCGCCAGCAGGATATGGAGCAGTAGTGCACCGATGCTCTGAGTCGCGAGCAGAGTGCCCGCAACTGGGCCGACTACATGGAGGCCGGCGCCCGGCAAATAGCCCTGGAGGATGTCGGGCACGCACACGTTCGCGACGCCAAATTTTACTACCAGCTTATCAAGTGGGTTTCCCGCTTAGAAGCCAAAGCTTCGGTGGACCACGCCGGCATGGAAAGGGCCAACGTGCGCGAGCAACGCGCCTTATCGCACCTCTGGCAAGTCCGAGGTGAGGAGGAGGACGTCGGTGCCGGCGTTTAGCATGTACCGCAGATGGCGGCCGGCATCGTCTAGTTAGCTAAGAGTAAGTTAGTTCTTGTACACTACTAGAGTATTAGTGGGAGTAGATAGTTAACTTGGCTATGATAGTTGTCAACGTGGAAGTTCAGTACTCTATATCTAGATCAGACCTGTTACTTTGCTCTGAATGTTGAACTTTCCGTTCGAATGTATGGAATGGGCTGTTATTTTTTTAAAGGGGTTGTATTTGTCCGCCACGGGTTTAGAGGCTGACTTGTGGGCCTACCAGGTTGACGCGTACACAATCAGGAGATGATTGTATGTGGAGAGGATGACAGCAGGGACCCACCAAGGTCATGGCAGCAAGCAAGCAAGTGCCTCCTTATTTGAAGCCAATAAAAATGGCTCCTCCTAATGGATTTCTCACATTTGGGTCCCATGCCATTGTCAATGTAGTCAGTAGACGAGAGAATTGCATAACGAGCGGCTGACACCAGGGACCCAGTAGCTCGCTCGGTTATTTTTGTTTTGGGTTAATTTGATAAATGCCACTCCAAATCTGGTGATTCCGAGAGATGCCTCTGCAATTTCCAAACTTTGAAAAATGCCATTTCATGCCATTTCTAGTGGCATTTTTCGAAGTCTGGAGTGGCGTTTTTCAAAGTTTGCAAAAATTGCAGTGGCATTTTTCAAATTTTGCAAAAATTACAGTGGCATTTTTCAAAGTTTGGAAATTGCAGTAGCATTTTTATGAATCGCCATGATTGGAGTGGCATTTATGTAATTTGTTTTTGAGACGAAAGCAGGGTGTCAACTGGGCTGTGCGGGGCACTCTGACCTATCTAGACAGCCTTTTCTTTTATGTTTACCACAAACCAGCCCAGTAGTATTTTTTTCTTTCTAAAAATGGCTAGCCCAGTTTTTTTGTGATTTGTCAAGTAAGTCGCTTTGTCAGGCCTGTTGGGCTGCAAATCTTTCAAGATGAGGAGAGCTTCATTCGGTGGGCCGAGAAAATGGCCTATCAGTAATGAGAAATGGGATGTACATTTTTAAAACACATCAAACCGGCAATTAGTTTCAAATTTCTTTTTTTCATTTCGAGAATTTAAATTGCATTGATTTTTATGCGTGGACAATTTGTTGGATTTTATATTGATATACATTTATTTTTAAAATCAGTTTGAATGTGACTCGAAATTTTAGGATTAAAAATAGTTCAGACCAAACCGAAATATGCAAAAATTCATATAATTTTTTAACCGTGGCCACAATATGGGTTGTAATGCTACCAAAAAGAATATGGGCTCCAAAAAACCTTAAGAATTAGCAAATATGTTGTAAATTATTAGAAATAATGGCACATGGGTTGTATGCTATTTTCCACAGATTTGAGGCATTCCTAAAAAAAGGTTGACGCACAAGCAGTGACTGTTGGATGTCCATCCAACAGCCGTCGTGCTTCTTCAATCTCTGCTCTTCCTGCTCCAACCGCTCAAACAAGGGCCGGCGGGACTGCCTACTCCCTCCTCTCACGGCCGGCTATGCTGCCGCGCAGGCCTCACCGCCCCACCGTACTCCCATCGCTGGCCTAGCCATCCCTCTACTCACCCACACCTGTTCTTATTCTCCGGCGATGGTAGAAGAACCAGTAAACCCTCGTACTCCCCTCTGCGTGGGAAACAACTTCTGAGTCTTCCCTGGCTCTATGTCATTCCCTTCCTAGGCCTCGCCGCCATCCACCGCCCTGGTGCTCTCGGCGCGGCGTGGTCAACGTGGTCAACGAACGACATGCATCTGAAGTGGACTGTACGTGGAGAGGCTGACAACTAGGTCCACGGCCGCACGCAAGGAAATGCCTCATTAGGCACAAAAATAATGATTCCTCCACCTGACAGCTGGGACCCACTGGAAGGACCTCTGTACTTTGCAAAAAAATGTTCCCCCCGCAGACTGGTCAGACCCACCAGATATATCTTCGCACACAAGGAAGTGCCTCGTTATTACGCACAAAAAATGAATACTCCCTCTGCTAGCTAGGACCCACCATAGTGGGAGGCTGACTTGTGGGCCTACTAAGATGACGGGGACGGAGGGCTTTGTCAACTTAGTCAATTTGAACGATTCTAGCAACAGTGACTGTACGATGTCCATCCAACGGCCGTAGTGCTTCTTCAACCTCTAGTCTTCTTGCTCCAGCCGCCCAAACAAGCATCGGTCGTGCCGCCTGCTCCTGCCTCCCGTGTCCGGCTGTGCTGCCACCGCTGGCCATGCCATCCCTCTATACTCACCCACACCTCCTGTTATTCTCCGGCGATGGCAGCCTCACACCGCAGCCGAAGCAGTCAACCCACGTACTCCCCTCCGCGTGGGCATCCACTGCCGCATCTTCCCCGGCTCCGCGACGTCCCCTTCCTAGGCCTCGCCGTCGTCCACCGCCCTGGTGCTCTCGGCATGGCGTGGTCAACGTGGTCAAGGAACGACTTCCATCAGAAGAGTAATGTACATGGAGAGGCTGACAGCTGGGTCCATGGCAGCAGCAAGGAAGTGCCTCGTTATTACGCGCAAAATAATTGTTCCTCCACCTGACGGCAGGGACCCACCGGACGGGCCACCGTATTTCGCAAAAAAAACCGTTTCCCTTGACTACTAGGACCCACTAGCTACATCTTCGCACGGAAGAAAGTGTCTGACAGTCAGGACCCACCTGATCAAAGCGTATGTAGTGTTGTCATTCTGGTCGCGAACATGTACGTACATACGATCGGTCTGTTTGCAGGATGCAGCGATGAACCGTGGCCATGTAAGGAAGGGCACGTGTCGTAGTATAGGCACGCACGTGTCGTAGTAGAGGCACGCACGTAGCATGTACACGTACGTACAGCCAGGGTGCAAGAAAGTAAATACGGCCACGTACGTACATACGGGCGGGGTCTCGAACGCCTACTCGCGCATACGTACGGCCAGAGCTCGTGTACATGGCTGGGTCAGAATGGAGAAACTGCGTCATCGTGTTCATGGGGAGCCAACCGGATGGGTCGGAATAGAATGCGTCGCCGTGTTCATCGGGAGCCAACCGGCTTGGATGAAACAGCCGATGGAAACGAGGCTTGGTGTACCGCAGAACGGAGGAAACGGCCTTGTGTTTGAACAGCCACGGTCGAAACGCGCATCGCTCGGCCCCTGACCACCCACCGTAACCGGGAACTCCCCTGATATTTTCCTCGCCCTCGCTTCTACCACTGTTTTTTCGTCATGGATGGCCCAAAGAATGTCATGCAGCTGCATCTCCGGCCCGCCTAGGATGAAAAGCCCATTTTCTTTCATGATTTTTTGTCATAGTAGTAGGAGCCCACCACATCTATGATGATACCGGGTTTTTTCACAATTATCATCATAGAAGTGTCATAAGCATGACAGAAAAAATTGTGTTCGGCCCAAAATGTCATGGATGTGTCTTTTTTGTAGTGATGATTGATCCCCTATACTTTTGGGTCATCAACCTCCGCAACCTTAAGCTTCGCGAAGAGCTCGGGAATCGTTTTCTCCATCCCTTGCATATTATAGTTCATCACAAAGCCCTTAGAGATTGGTGGCAGTGACTGGAGAACCTGTCAATGACCATGTCATCTGGAAGATTAACTCCGAACTGAGTCAAGAGGTTGTGAAACCCACACATTCTGAGTATATGCTCACTAACAGAATTGTTCTCCTCCATCTTGCAGCTAAAAAACTTGTCGGAGGTGTCATACCTCTCAACGCGGGCGTGAGCTTGAAATACCAATTTCAGCTCCTGGAACATCTCATATGCTCCATGGGGCTCAAAATGTCTTTTGAGCCCCTGTTCTAAGCCGTAAAGCATGGTGCACTGAACTATCGAATAGTCATCAGAACGTGCCTACCAGATGTTCACAACATCCAAGACGACGCTGGAGGGGGTGCGACACCTAGTGGTACATCAAGGACATAAGCCTTCTGTGCAGCAATGAGGATAATCCTCAAGTTACGGACCAAGTCCACATAGTTTCGTCCATCATCTTTCAACTTAGCTTTCTCTAGGAACGCATTAAAATTCAAGGAACTACAATGCGGGCCATTGATCTACAACACAAATTTTGCAAAGACAGTTAAGACTAAGTTCATGGTACCTAGTTCAGTTAATCAAATTACTAATGAACTCCCACTTAAATCAACATCCCTCAAGTTGTCTAAGTGATACATGATTCAAATCAACTAACCCATGTCCGATCATCACGTGAGATGGGGTAGTCATCAATGGCTAACATCTTCATGTTGATCATATCTACTATATGATTCATGTTCGACCTTTCGGTCTCCTATGTTCTGAGGCCATGTCTGTAGATGCTAGGCACATCATGTTTAACCCAAGTATTCCGCATGTGTAAAACTCATAATGCTACCGTCGTCCTAAGCAAACCCGTTGTATGCGAAGTGCTTCGAAATGACGAACTTTTGCAATGGTGCATACTTAGGGAGAACATAATTTCTTGAAATTAAGTGAAGGGATCATCTCATAATGTTACCGTCGTCCTAACCAAAATAAGATGCATAAAAGGATAAACATCACATGCAATCAATATGTGACATGCTATGGCCATTATCATCTGATGCCTTTGATCTCCATCTCCAAAGCATCGGCATGATCTCCATCGTCACCGGCATAACACCATGATCTCCATCATCGTGTCGTCACGTGGTCATCTCGACAACTATTGCTTCTACAACTATTGCTAACACATAGCGATAAAGTAAAGCAATTACATGGCGATTAATTAATTAAAGACAACCATATGGCTCCTGACGATTGTCGAACTCACCGACATGCAAGTCGTGAACCTATTACAAGACATGATCATCTCATATCAACATATATCACATCATGTTTTTGGCCATACCACATCACACCATGCCCTACAAAAACAAGTGAGACGTCCTCTGCTTTGTTGTTGCAAATTTTATGTGGCTGCTATGGGTAACTAGCAAGAACCGTTCTTACCTACGCAAAGCCACAACGGTGATAATCAAGTTGCTTTCTAACCTTCTACAAGGACAACCTTCGTCAAATTAGATTCAACTAAAACAGGAGAGACTTACACCCGCTAGCTGTCGGATTCAGGGCTCCGTGGATCCAAGAAAGTTTTGAACTATGGGGCGTGTGCAAAGAACTCAACCTCCACAGCCAGCCAGTTCATCATCCCCACGGCCTAGCTCGATGAACAAGAAAGAAGATGGACATGTCAGTTTACCCAGGATCGGGCCACCTTGCGGTGTAAGACCCTACTCCTGCTTTGTGGTGGATTGGCCTTATGAGGGGCTAAGGATGAACTAGTACAAGGGAAGAACAACCTCGCGAGGTCTACTCTGGTGTGGGTGTCAATTGATGAGGTCTCTCCTCTCTCTTGGTGGTGGCTAACCTATATCTATAGTGGCCTCGGTCCTCTTCCCCTAAAACGAAGGCAGGAAGGGATCCCAAAGTGGCCAATTCGAAGGGAGACAAGTAGTACATCTTATCCTGACGAAAGGTGGTCTCCGCCTGCAAAGCCTCTGATCGTGACGCTGCGGTGGGCTTAGTGATGACATCCGTCCTGCCATCCTGGCGGTCTTGGTCTCGTTGCATGGGAATGGAAACCTTTGGCTGATTCCTCGGGACCCCGCGCCTGCGCTTGCCTCCTTAGCACAAAAGAGGAAACCTGCCCCTCTGCGCCCTCTGGCGCCCGCCTGGCCTTGGTTTTCATGGCTTGCGTACCCTCATCCTCATTAGGTGGGCACCTGCATAGAAATCTTCGCTCCTCAGGAGCAGCCCGGTGAGGCTGCTCCCTCTGGAGGTCTTGATGTCACCCGCTTCGCGAGGCTTGGCCCCTCGCGAAGGTCTTGTCTTGATGGTGTTGTAGATGGGCCAAACCAGGTCGTAGATGGAGCCACGCCATGGGCCGCAGGCAGGAAATTCTGGGTACCCTGGTTCCCAGAATGCTGACACTAGCCACCTAATGCAAAACAAGTTGCATGTTAGTCGGTGGAACTGGTCTCATGTGCAAGGACATGTAAAGTTGGTCCGAGCCGCTTCATCCCACAATACCGCCGAATTCAAATAAGACAAGAGAGGTAATAAATTTGAGCATCAACACCCACAACTCTTTGTGTTCTACTCGTGCATATACATCTACGCATAGACCTAGCTCATGATGCCACTTATGGGGAACGAAGAATGAAAATCTAAAATTTTCCTACGAACACCCAAGATCTATCTAGGAGAAGCATATATAGCAACGAGAGTGGAGAGTGTGTCTATGTACCCTTGTAAACCATTAAGCAGAAGCGTATATCACGCGGTTGATGTAGTCGTACTTGTCACGATCCAATCGTGATCCAGACTGGTGAACTACCGAATGAACGACATCTTCGCATTTAGCACAGGTACGGATTGATGACGTCTCCTCCTCCTTGATCAAGCAAGCGAGGGAGGAGAATTATATGGGATTGCCGGCAGCATGGCGTCGTGACGGTGATAGTGGTGGTGTGATTCTGGCAGGGCTACGCCGAGCGCTACCGAAACAACGAAGACGGAGGAGTTACGAAGTAACGGGAGATAAAGAGGGGCCAAGGGCTTGCGTGTCCTCTTGGGGGCGCCCCCTCCTCTCTATATATAGGTGGAGGGGCATGGTGGCCATCCCTCCAATCCCTAGGGGCGCACCAACGGGGAGGAGTTGGACTCCTAGTCCAATTCCCTCCTTTTCCATCCACATGTAGACTTTCCACCTCTCCCAAGCCACATGGGCCTTGAGGGACTTGTCCGCCTGGCCCAATAAGGCCAGGGCACCTCCTCTCAGCCCATTCTGGCCCTTGGGACGTCGTGCAACCCTTGGTGGACTTCTGGACTGAAGGAAATATGTCCTAGAGGCAATAATAAAGTTGTTATTTATATTTACTTATATCATGATAAATGTTTATTATTCATGCTAGAATTGTATTAACCAGAAACTTAGTACATGTGTGAATACATAGACAAAACAGAGTGTCCCTAGTATGCCTTGACTAGCTCATTAACCAAAGATGGTTAAGTTTCCTGACCATGGACATATGTTGTCATTTGATGAACGGGTTCACATCATTAGAGAATGATGTGATGGACAAGACCCATCCGTTATCTTAGCATTATGATCGTTTAGTTTTATTGCTATTGCTTTCTTCATGACTTATACATATTCCTCTGACTATGAGATTATGAAACTCCCAAATACTGGAGGAACACCTTGTGTGCTATCAAACGTCACAACATAACCGGGTGTATAAAGATGCTCTACAGGTGTCTCCGAAGGTATTTGTTGAGTTGGAATAGATCAGGATTAGGATTTGTCACTCTGAGTATCAGAGAGGTATCTCTAGGCCCTCTCGGTAATGCACATCACTATAAGCCTTGCAAGCAATGTGACTAATGAGTTAGTTGCAGGATGATGCATTACGAAACGATTAAAGAGACTTGCCGGTAACGAGATTGAACTAGGTATGAGGATACCGACGATCGAATCTCGGGCAAGTAACATACCGATGACAAAGGGAATGATGCATGCTGTTATGCGGTTTGACCGATAAAGATCTTCCTAGAATATGTAGGAACCAATATGAGCATCCAGGTTCCGCTATTGGTTATTGACCGGATATGTGTCTCAGTCATGTCTACATAGTTCTCGAACCCGTAGGGTCCGCACGCTTAACGTTCGATGATGATTTGTATTATGAGTTATGTGTTTTGGTGAATGACGTTTGTTTGGAGTCTCGGATGACATCACGTACATGACGAGGAGTCTCGAAATGGTCGAGAGGTAAATATTCATATATTGGAAGGTTATATACGGACACCGGAATGGTTCCAAAGAGGTTCGGGGATTTTTTGGAGTACCGGGAGGTTACCGGAACCCCCCCCCCCCCCCCCGAGAAAGTTAATGAGCCTAATGGGCCATAGTGGAGAGGAGACAGGCCACAGGAGGTGGCGCGTGCCCCCCTTGCCCAATTCGAATTGGACAAGGGGAGGGGCGTGGACCCCTTTCCTTCTCCTTCTCCCTCCTTTCCCCTTTCTCCCTCTCCGTTGGAAGGAAAGGGGCGCCAAATCCTACTAGGAACGGAGTCCTAGTAGGAATCTCCACCTCCTCCTCCCTCCTTTATATATGGGGGCAGGTGCACACCAAGAAATCTCTTAGCCATGTGCGGTGCCCCCCTCCACAGTTTACTCCTCCGGTCATAGCGTCGTAGTGCTTAGGCGAAGCCCTGTGCGGATCACATCACCATCACCACGCCGTCGTGCTGTCGGAACTCTCCCTCGACCCTCTACTAGATCAAGAGCTCGAGGGACATCATCGACCTGAACGTGTGCTGAACACGGAGGTGCCGTATGTTCAGTACTTGGATCGGTTGGATCATGAAGACGTTCGACTACATCAACCGTGTTAACCTAACACTTCCGCTTTCGGTCTATGAGGGTGCGTGGACACACTCTCTCCCTCTCATTGCTATGGATCTCCTAGATAGATCTTGCATGATCGTAGGAATTTTTTTGAAATTGCATGCTACGTTCCCCTACAGTGGCATCCGAGCCAGGTCTATGCGTAGATGATATGCACGAGTAGAACACAAAGAGTTGTGGGTGATAATAGTCATACTGCTTACCACCAACGTCTTAGTTTGATTCGGCAGTATTATTGATGAAGTGGCCCAGACCGACATTACATGACCGCGTTCATGAGGCTGGTTCTACTGACGTGCTTTGCACACAGGTGGCTGGTGGGTGTCTATTTCTCCAACTTTAGTTGAATCGAGTTTGACTACGGCCGGTCCTTGTTGAATGTTAAAACAACACACTTGACGAAAAATCATTGTGATTTTGAAGCGTAGGTAAGAATGGTTCTTGCTAGAAGCCTGTAGCAGCCACATAAAACTTGCAACAAGAAAGTAGAGGACGTCTAACTTGTTTTTGCAAGGCATGTTGTGATGTGATATGGTCAAGAAGTGATGAGATATAAATTGTTGTCTGAGATGATCATGTTTTGTAAAAGTTGTCGGCAACTAGCAGGAGCTTGATGGTTGTCGCTTTACTATATGAAATGCAATCGCCATGTAATTGCTTTACTTTATCACTAAGCGGTAGCGATAGTCGTAAAAGGAATAGTTGGCAAGACAACAACAACAACACTACGATGAAGATCAAGGTGTCAAGCCGGTGACAATGGAGATCATGACGGTGCTTTGGAGATGGAGATCAAAGGCACAATATGATGATGGCCATATCATGTCACATATTTTGATTGCATGTGATGTTTATCATTTATGCATCTTATTTTTCTTAGTACGGCGGTAGCATTATAAGATGATCCCTCACTAAATTTCAAGGAACAATAGTTCTCCCAAAGTATGCACCGTTGCTACAGTTCGTCGTGCCGAGACACCATGTGATGATCGGGTGTGATAAGCTCTATGTTCACATACAACGGGTGCAAGACAGTTTTGCACGTGCAGAATACTCGGGTTAAACTTGACGAGCTTAGCGTATACAGATATGGCCTCGGAACACTAAGACCGAAAGGTTGGACGTGAATCATGTTGTAGATATGATCAACATAGTGATGTTCACCATTGAAAACTACTCCATCTCACGTGATGATCGGACATGGTTTAGTTGATATGGATCACGTGATCATTTAGATGACTAGATGGATGTCTATCTAAGTGGGAGTTCTTAAGTAATATGATTAATTGAACTTTAATTTATCATGAACTTAGTACCTGATAGTTTTTGCATATCTATGTTGTTGTAGATCAATGGCCCATGCTACCATTCCCTTGAATTTTAATGCGTTCCTAGAGAAAGCTAAGTTGAAAGATGATGGTAGCAACTAACGGACCGGGTCCGTAATTTCAGGATTATCATCATTGCTGCATAGAAGAATTACGTCCTGGAAGCACCACTAGGTGCAAGACCCGCTACAGGAGCAACTCCAGACAATATGAACGTATGGCAGAGCAAAGTTGATGACTACTCAATAGTTCAGTGTGACATTCTTTACGACTTAGAATCGGGACTTCAAAGACATTTTGAACGTCATGGAGCATATGAGATGTTCCAGCAGTTGAAGTTAATATTTCAAGCAAATGCCCGAGTTGAGAGATATGAAGTCTCCAACAAGTTCTATAGAATGCAAGATGGACGAGAATAGTTCTGTCAGTGAACACATACTCATAATGGATGGGTACCATAACCACTTGACTCAGCTGGGAGTTAATCTTCCTGATGATAGTGTCACTGATAGAGTTGTTCAATCACTGCCACCAAGCTATAAAGGCTTCATGATGAACTATAATATGGAAGGGATGGAAAAGACAATTCCCGATCTCTTCACGATGCTAAAGGATGCGGAGGTAGAAATCAAGAAGGAGCAACAAGTGTTGATGCTTAACAAGACCACTAGTTTCAAGAAAAAGGGCAAAGGGAAGAAGGGGAACTTTAAGAAGAATAGCAAGCAAGTTGCTACTCCCGTTGAGAGGCCCAAGTCTAGACCTAAGCCTAAAACTAAGTGCTTCTACTGCAAAGGGACTTGTCACTGGAAGCTGAACTGCCCCAAGTATTTGGCGGATAAGAAGGATGGCAAAGTGAAAGGTATATTTGATATACATGTTATTGATGTGTACCTTACTAATGCTCGTAGTAGCGCCTGGGTATTTGATACAGGTTCTGTTGCTCATATTTGCAACTCGAAACAGGGGCTATGGATTAAACGAAGATTGGGTAAGGATGAGGTGACGATGCGAGTGGGAAATGGTTCCAAAGTCGATGTGATCACCGTCGGCATGCTACCTCTACATCTACCGTCGGGATTAGTTTTAGACCTGAATAATTGTTATTTGGTGCCAGTGTTGAGCATGAACATTATATTTGGATCTTGTTTGATGCGAGACGGTTATTCATTTAAATGAGAGAATAATGGTTGTTCTATTTATATGAGTAATATCTTTTATGGTCATGCACCCTTGATGTGTGGTCTATTTTTGTTGAATCTCGATTGTAGTGATACACATATTCATAATATTGAAGCCAAAAGATGCAAAGTTAATAATGATAGTGCAACTTATTTGTGGCACTACCGTTTAGGTCATATTGGTTTAAAGCTCATGAGGAGACTCCATACTGATGGACTTTTGGAATCACTTGATGCATGCGAACCATGCCTCATGGGCAAGATGACTAAGACCCCATTCTCCGGAACAATGGAGCGAGCCATTGACTTATTGGAAATAATACATACTGATGTATGCGGTCCGATGAGTGTTGAGGCTCACGGCAGGTATCGTTATTTTTTGACCTTCACAGATGATTTGAGCAGATATGGGTATATCTACTTAATGAAACATAAGTCTAAAACATTTGAAAAGTTCAAAGAATTTCAGAGTGAAGTGGAAAATTGTCGTAACAAGAAAATAAAGTTTCTATGATCTGATCATGGAGGAGAATATTTGAGTTATGATCTTGGTCTTCATTTGAAACAATGTGGAATAGTTTCGCAACTCACGCCACCTGGAACACCACAGTGTAATGGCGTGTCCAAACGTCGTAACCATACTTTATTAGATATGGTGCGATATATGATGTCTCTTACCAATTTACCATTATCATTTTGGGGTTATGCTTTAGAGATGGCTACATTCATGTTAAATAGGGCACCATCTAAATCCGTTGAGATGACACCATATGAACTATGGTTTAGCAACAAACCTAAGCTGTCGTTTCTTAAAGTTTGGGGCTACAATGCTTATGTGAAAAAGATTCAACCTGATAAGCTCGAACCCAAATCGGAGAAATGTGTCTTCATAGGATACCCAAAGGAAACTATTGGGTACACCTTCTATCATAGATCCGAAGGCAAGATATTCATTGCTAAGAATGGATCCTTTCTAGAGGAGTTTCTCTCGAAAGAAGTGAGTGGGAGGAAAGTAGAACTTGATGAGGTAATTGTACCTTCTCAAGAATTGGAAAGTAGTTCATCACAGAAATTGGTTCCAGTGATCCCTACACCAATTAGTGAGGAAGCTAATGATGATGACCATGAAACTTCAGATCAAGTTACTACCGAACCTCGTAGGTCAAACAGAGTATGATCCGCACCAGAGTGGTACGGTAATGTTGTTCTGGAAGTCATACTGCTAGACCATGACGAACTATGAACTATGAGGAAGCGATGATGAGCCCAGATTACACGAAATGGCTTGAGGCCATGAAATCTGAGATGGGATCCATGTATGAGAACAAAGTGTGGGCTTTGGTTGACTTGCCCGATGATCAGCAAGCCATAGAGAATAAATGGATTTTCAAGAAGAAGACCGACGCTGACGGTAATGTTACTGTCTACAAAGCTCGACTTGTTGTGAAAGGTTTTCGATAAGTTCAAGGGGTTGACTACGATGAGGCCTTCTCACTCGTAGCAATGCTTAAGTCTGTCCAAATCATGTTAGCAATTGCCGCATTTTATGATTATGAAATTTGGCAAATGGATGTCAAAACTACATTCCATAATGGATATCTTAAAGAAGAGTTGTATATGATGCAACCAGAAGGTTTTTTCCATACTAAAGGTGCTAACAAAGAATGCAAGCTCTAGAGATCCATTTATGGACTGGTGCAAGCCTCTCGGAGTTGGAATATACGCTTTCATAGTGTGATCAATGCATATGGTTTTATACAGACTTTTGAGAAGCCTGTATTTACAAGAATGTGAGTGGGAGCTCTGTAGCATTTCTAATATTATATGTGGATGACATATTGTTGATTGGAAATAATACAGAATTTCTGGATAGCATAAAAAGATACTTGAATAAGAAATTTTCAATGAAATACCTCGGTGAAGCTACTTATATATTGGGCATCAAGATCTGTAGAGATAGATCAAGACGCTTAATTGGACTTTCACAAAGCACATACCTTGATAAAGCTTTGAAGAAGTTCAAAACAGATTAGTTTAAGAAAGGGTTCTTGCCTGTGTTACAAGGTGTGAAATTGAGTCAGACTGAATGCCCGACCACTACAGAAGATAAAGAGAAAATGTAAGTCATTCCCTATGCCTCAGCCATAGGTTCTATCATGTATGCAATGCTGTGTACCAGACCTGATGTGTTCCTTGCTATAAGTTTAGCGGGGAGGTACCAAAGTAATCCAGGAGTGGATCACTGGACAGCGGTCAAGAACATCCTGAAATACCCGAAAAGGACTAAGGATATGTTTCTTGTTTATGGAGGTGACAAATAGCTTGTCATAAATGGTTACGTTGATGCAAGCTTTGACACTGATCCGGATGACTCTAAGTCACAAACCGGATACGTATTTATATTGATGGTTGGAGCTGTCAGTTGGTGCATTTCCCAGCAGAGCATCGTGGTGGGATCTATGTGTGAAGTGGAGTACATAGCTGCTTCGGAAGCAGAAAATGAAGGAGTCTGGATGAAGGTGTTCATATCCGATCTAGGTGTAATACCTAGTGCATCGAGTCCAATGAAAATCTTTTGTGACAATACTGGAGCAATTGCCTTGGTGAAGGAATCCAGATTTCACAAGAGAACCAAACACATCAAGAGATGCTTCAATTCCATCCATGATCAAGTTAAGGAGGGAGACATAGAGATTTGCAAAATACATACGGATCTGAATGTTGTAGACCCGTTGACTAAGCCTCTTCCACGAGCAAAACATGATCAGCACCAAGACTCCATGGGTGTTAGAATCATTACTATGTAATCTAGGTTATTAACTCTAGTGCAAGTGGGAGACTGAAGGTAATATGCCCTAGAGGCAATAATAAAGTTGTTATTTATATTTCCTTATATCATGATAAATGTTTGTTATTCATGCTAGAATTGTGTTAACTGGAAACTTAGTACATCTGTGAATACATAGACAAAACAGAGTGTCCCTAGTAAGCCTCTACTTGACTAGCTCGTTAACAAAAGATGGTTAAGTTTCCTGACCATGGACATATGTTGTCATTTGATGAACGGGATAACATCATTAGAGAATGATGTGATGGACAAGACCCATCCGTTAGCTTAGCATTATGATCGTTTAGTTTTATTCCTATTGCTTTCTTCACGACTTATACATATTCCTCTGACTATGATATTATGCAACTCCCAAATACCGGAGGAACACCTTGTGGGCTATCAAACGTCACAATGTAACTGGGTGATTATAAAGATGCTCTACAGGTGTCTCCGAAGGTGTTTGTTGAGTTGGCATAGATCAAGATTAGGATTTGTCACTCCGAGTATCGGAGAGGTATCTCTGGCCCCCTCGGTAATGCACATCACTATAAGCCTTACAAGCAATGTGACTAATGAGTTAGTTGCCAGATGATGCATTATGGAACGAGTAAAGAGACTTGCCGGTAACGATATTGAACTAGGTATGAGGATACCGACGATCGAATCTCGAGCAAGTAACATACCGATGACAAAGGGCAATTAAAGAACTCAATTATGATTTCAAACTTGCCAGACAAAAGAGGTTATTTGATATTAGCTTGATACGTCTCCATCGTATCTACTTTTCCTAATGCTTTTCCTCTTGTTTTGGACTCTAATTTGCATGGTTTGAATGAAACTAACCCGGACTGACGTTGTTTTCAGCAGAACTACCATGGTGTTGTTTTTGTGCAAAAATAGAAGTTCTCGGATTGGAACGAAACGTTGCCAGGAATTTTTATACAAATAAAGATAATTTTCGGAGCCAAGAACCATCGGAGGGGGGCACCTGGGTGGGCACAACCCACTAGGGCACCCCCCCTCTAGGCGCGCCAAGGTGGGTTGTCCCCAGCTGGTGGCCCCGCGGACCCTGAAACCGACGCTATAAAATCACATATTTCCAGGAAAAAAATGAAGGAGGATGAATTATCTTGTTTTGCAATACGGAGCCAACGTCACCTCCCGTTCTTCGTCGGGAGGCCAGATCTGGAGTCCGTTTGGGGCTCCGGAGAGGGGAATCTTCGGTCTTCGTCATCACCAACTCTCCTCCATCGCCAATTCCATGATGCTCTCCACCAGGAGTGAGTAATTCCTTCGTAGGCTCGCTGGTTGGTCAGGAGTTGGATGAGATTCATCATGTTATCGAGTTAGTTTTGTTAGGGCTTGATCCCTAGTATCCACTAGGTTCTGAGATTGATGTTGCTATGACTTTGCCATGCTTAATGCTTGTCACTTTGGGCCCGGGTGCCATGATTTCAGATCTGAACCATTTATGTTATCACCAAATTATCTATGCTCTAGATCCGATCTTGCAAGTTATAGTCACCTACTACGTGTTATGATCTGGCAACCCCGGAGTGACAATAGTCGGGACACTTCCCGGTGATGACCGTAATTTGAGGAGTTCATGTATTCACCGTGTGTTAATGCTTTGTTCCAGTTTTCTACTAAAAGGATGCCTTAATATCCCTTAGTTTCCAATAGGACCCTGCTTCCATGGGAGGGTAGGACAAAAGATATCATGCAAGTTCTTTCCATAAGCATGTATGACTATTTACGGAATACATGCCTACATTACATTTATGAACTGGAGCTAGTGTCATATCGCCCTAGGTTATGACTATTATATGATGAATATCATCCAACAAATCGCCGATCCAATGCCTATGATTTTCCTACATATTGATCTTGCTATGTTACTACTGCTGTTGTCACTATTGTCACTGCTACAAAACTATTACTATCATTGTTACCATTACTGTTGCTGCTACCACTATTATCAAAGCTATCATACTACTTTGCTACTGATCACATTGCTGCAGATAATTAATCTCCAGGTGTGGTTGAATTGACAACTCAACTCTAATACTTGCAAATATTCTTTGGCTCCCCTTGTGTCGAATCAGTAAATTTGGGTTGAATACTCTACCCTGGAAAACTGTTGCGATGCCCTATACTTGTGGGTTATCAAGCTTTTTCTAGCATCGTTGCCAGGGAGCGTAGCTATATTTGTTGAGTCACTTGAGATTTATAAAATTGTCACTATGTAGAATCTAAAGGATGCTAAGACTAATATTTTCCCTCTAAGACGAGGGGAGGTAAGGAACTGTCGTCTAGCTCCGCACTTGATTCACCTTCTGTTCTAAGTAGACTTGCAACACCACCACATGCTATTAATCCTGATATGTCGCAAGTTATTGATGATTCTACTTCTGCTATGAATGATATTTATGATGATGCTAGTACCTTGCTTGATGATAATGTGCCACTAGGTGAATTTCTTGATGAACAACTTGCTAAAACTAAAGCTTTTGAGAATGCTAAAATTGATGAAATTGTTGAAACTGATGAAGAGCTTCAAACTAAAAATCTTGAAACACCTATTAGAACTAGTCCTCCTAGATATGAATTGCCTAAGGTACCGGAAGGTTATGTTATGAATGAGGAGACAACTAGAGACATTCCTTCTTGTAAGGATAGAGACGATCTAGAAAAAAAATTATGCAAGTATAAAGAAAAGACTTTGAATGCTAAAATGAAATGTGATCATCAGTTTGCTACTTAACCTATCTTTGTTGATGATAAGGATTATGAATTCTCTGTCGACCCAGAGTTGATTACTTTGATTGAATTTGATCCTTTCCATCATTATGAAACTGAAACTGTTGTGGCACATCTTACTAAGTTGAATAACATAGCCACCCTTTTTTCTCATGATGAGAAAATTCACTATTATTATATTCTCAAATTATTTCAATTCTCATTAAAGGGTGATGCTAAAGCTCGGTACAATACTCTTTCTCTTGGTTGTGTTCATAGTCCCCACGACATGATTTATTACTTCTGTGAAAAATATTTCCCTGCTCATAAGAAACAAGCTGCCTTACAGGAAATATTTAACTTTGTGCAAATTGAAGAGAGTCTCCCACAAGCTTGGGGGAGGCTTCTCCAATTGCTTAATCCTTTGCCGGATCATCATCTTTAAAAATGAAATACTTGATATCTTCTATAATGGACTAACCGATGCTTCTAGGGATTTCTTAGATAGTTGTGTTGGTTGTGTTTTCAGGGAACGAACTATTGGGCAAGCTAAGGAATTATTGAATAACATATTGAAAAATTATGATGATTGGACTCTTCCTAAACCACCGCCTAAACCCACACCGAAGAAGAGGGGTATCTTATATCCAAGTCCTGAAGATATGCAAGAGGCAAAGAAATCTATGAGAGAAAAAGGTATTAAAGCTGAGGATGTCAAAAATTTACCTCCTATTGAAGAAATACATGGGCTTGATACACCACCGCCACCTAAGGTGGTAGAGGTAAATTCTCTAATGAAATTCAATGATAATGATAATCCTCACAATATGCACCCTAGCCAATGCCTTTATGAGTTTGAAAATTACATTAGGAAGCAAGATCACTTCAATGCAAATGTTATGAAACAATTGAAATACAATTCTGATATGATTGCTCGCTTGAGTGACTTGTTATTTAGAATCGCAAATGATGTTAGAGGTGTGGGGAAGCATGCTTCTATGGTTCAAACTCAGTTAGAACAAGTTGCTAAATCTCAAAGAGAGTTGTTAGATGAGATGAATAATAATAGCAATGATCATGTTGTTAGAGTAATGACTAGAGGAGGTAGGATGAATCAGGAACCACTTTATCCTGAGGGACACCCAAAAATAATTGAACAAGACTCTCATAGGGTTAACACTGATGCACATAGTCCTTCTAAAAAGAAAAAGAAGAAGAAAAATGATAGGACTTTGCATGCCTCTAGTGAACCTAAAGTAGAAAAACCTCCTAATGATGATAATGAAGTTTCTATCTCTGATGTTGAAACTCAATCTGGTAGTGAACACTCACCTTCTGATAATTAAAAATATAATGAGGAGGTTCATGAAGATACTCAAACAAATAATAAAGAAGCAGACAATGATGTTGAGATAGAACCAACAGTTGATCTTGATAACCCACAACCCAAGAATAAAAGATATGATAAAGAGACTTTGTTGCTGGAAAACATGGTAAGGAAAGAGAACCATGGGTTCAAAAACCTATGCCCTTTCCACCTAAGTCAACTCAAAATAAAGATGATGAAGAATTTGAATGCTTTGCTGAAACGTTGAGGCCAGTATTTTTGCATACTCGCTTGACTGATATCTTAAAAATGCCTCCTTATGCAAAGTACATGAAAGACATCATCGTCAATAAGAGAAAAACACCGAAATATGAGATATCCACCATGCTTTCTAATTATACTTTTAAAGATGGAGTACCTAAAAAACTTGGAGATCCGGGAATACCAACTATACCTTGCTCCATCAAAAGAAATTATGTGAAAACTGCTCTATGTGATTTGGGAGCTGGTGTTAGTGTTATGCCTTTCTATTTATATAAAAGACTTGATTTGAATAAACTCACACCTACTGAAATATCTTTGCAAATGGCTGACAAATCAACTGCCATACCTATCGGTATTTATGAGGATGTGCTCGTTGTTGTTGCTAATGTTACTATTTCAATTGACTTTGTTATACTTGAGATGCCCGAGGATGACAACATGCCGATTATCCTTGGTAGACCCTTCTTGAATACTGCAGGGGCTGTTATTGATTGCAATAAAAGCAAGGTCACATTTCATATCAATGGTAATGAGCATACGGCGCACTTTCCAAAGAAACAATTCCAAGTGGATGGTATTAATGTTATTGAAAAATCTCCGACAATCACTATTGGAAGTTTTCAACTACCCCTTCCTACTGTTAAAAATAAATATGAAATGATTATTGTTGGAGACATTCATATCCCCGTTGAGGTAACTTAGTGATTTACGAAAGTTCTTTGGTTTCATGCTAATCGAAAGTGGTTGTTAATAAGACTTGATCAACCTTATTAATTGATCATTTTTGAGAGGTATGAAGTTGATGAATTTAGTGAGCACTACTTTCTCTCCCTACCTTTTGTTTTCTGTTTTCATTAGTTAAATAAAATAAGATGCCATGTTTTGTCTGTTTTCTGAATTTCCCGTGCAATAAAAAATGACCCAAAAATAAGAGTTCTCAGAATGCTCTGAAAATTTAATACGATTTTTTCTGAATATTTAAGAATTTTTGGTGCAAATAACATCAAAGGGAGGTGCACCAGGTGGGCACGACCCACCTGGGCGCGCCCTGGTGGGTTGTGGTCCCCATGTTGGCCCCCTCACTTATCTCTTCATCCCACATCACCACCTACCTCCAGAAAAAAATCACCATTGCTCTCTCTCTCTCTCTCGTGTTCTTGCTTCCGAGCCCGTGGATTTCAATCTCTTTGCTCGAAGCTCCGTTTCCGAAACTGTTTCGGGTGATTGTTGCTTGGTATGTGACTCCTCTGTTGGTCCAATTAGTTTTTGCTTTAGTAGTTTGTATTTTGAATAATTAGCTACTCTTGGTGCTTCTGTAGATGAGCTTGCATGTTGAATTCTTAGAGTTCTAAGTAGTTTGAATGATTGCTATGGCCTCTATGCATCCTTATGAGTAGCTACTTTCAATCTTGTGAAGTTTTGTTGAGAAAAAATTCGTGGACTAAAAATTTCAGAATTTTGTTCATAGGAAGATGGGTATCTTTAGGAAGTTTGCTTCCAAGAAGAACTCCAAGGGAGTTATTGGGGAGTCATCTGACAGCGATCTCCACACCTGGAGAATGGCAAAGGTACGGTCGTGCAAATGGCCGCATAACCCGTTCATGGAAGGGGGCAGAGTCCTTCAAGAGTTTGCACAATATGCTGCTAATGCCAGCCTCACCGACTTCATCGCAGCTGAATGTGAACAGTATCATCTCCTCACAAATTCTTTTGTGCAAAGTTTTCATTTCCTTCCTAGGAATAATCCCCCTGAGGTGCAGTTTAATTTATATGCTAAAACCCGTTAGATACCACTTACGGGGATTTAATAGAGCCTAGGCCCGTAGAGTTTGATGGTTTTTACCACACTGTGACTGTGGGGGCTGACAGAGGGGTGTCGGGTGTCACTACCACTAGCTTACACTTTCCGGTTGTACATTATTTTGCTCTATTCATTGCGAAGTGTTTGCTTGCTAGAGAGAAGGTAGGTGCACTCAGTGCTCCAGACTTTGTTGTTTTACGTCATGCACTTCACGGCGAGAACACTTATAGCTTGGGAGCTATTGTGGCATGTCGCCTCCACATTAATAGATCCAAGGGCAAAATACATGGAGGTATTTACGCTACTCGCTTGGCGACTCACTTTAACATTCAGATACGTCACCATGATTATCCTTTGCCCAAGGTTTACTTAGATCGTCAGTCTATGGCAGACCACCAGTTTATTGCTGGCGAGAACAGTGACATTGCTATTCCTTATAACGTGGTTTTCAGTGTGAACAGTCGTGATATTATTCCATTGCCTGCACCTGCTTTGTTTGATCCTATTGCCATGGGCAGATACAGGATTATGCCTGAGGACATTGTTGCTACTGGAACAACCTGGCTGCGGCACAGGAAATGAAGGAAATATGCCCTAGAGGCAATAATAAAGTTGTTATCTATATTTACTTATATCATGATAAATGTTTATTATTCATGCTAGAATTGTACTAACCGAAAACTTGATACATGTGTGGATACATAGACAAAACACTATGTCCCTAGTAAGCCTCTACTAGACTAGCTCGTTAATCAAAGATGGTTAAGTTTCCTAACCATAGACATGTGTTGTCATTTTATGAACGATATCACATCATTAGGAGAATGATGTGATGGACAAGACCCATCCATTAGCTTAGCATATTGATCATTCAGTTTTATTGATATTGCTTTCTTCATGTCATATACATTTTGCAACTCCCGGACACCGGGGGAATACTTTGTGTGCTATCAAACATCACAATGTAATTGGGTGATTATAAAGATGTTCTACAGGTATCTCCGAAGGTGTTTGTTGGGTTGGCATAGATCGAGATTAGGATTTGTCACTCCGAGTATCGGAGAGGTATCTCTGGGCCCTCTCGGTAATGCACATCATAAGAAGCCTTGCAAGCAAAGTGAATAATGAGTTAGCTGCAGGATGATGTATTATGAAACAAGTAAAGAGACTTGCCAGTAATGATGTTGAACTAGGTATGAAGATACCGACGATCGAATCTCGGGCAAGTAACATACCAATGACAAAGGGAAAAATGTATGTTGTCATTACGGTTCGACCGATAAAGATCTTCGTAGAATATGTAGGAACCAATATGAGCATTCAGGTTCTACTGTTGGTTATTGACCGGAGAGGTGTCTCGGTCATGTCTACATAGTCACGTAGGGTCCGCACGCTTAACGTTCGATGATGATTTAGTATTATATGAGTTATGTCATTTGGTGACCGAATGTTGTTCGGAGTCCCGGATGAGATCATGGACATGACGAGGAGTCTTGAAATGGTCGAGAGGTAAATATTAATATATAGTACTATAGTATTCGGACACCGGAAGTGTTTCAGAGTGTATCGGGTATTTATCAGATTACCGGAGGGGTTACAGGACACCCAGGGAGGTTAATGGGCCACATGGGCCAAAGGGGAAGGGGAACACTAGCGCACAAGGGGCTGGCTCACCCCTCCTAGGATGTTGGCGAAGTGGGAGAAGGAAAGGGGGGAGTCGGTCTCCCCCTTCCTTTCCTTTTCCCTTTCGAAAAATATGGTAAGGGGGGCGAATTGGAATAGGCCCTCAAGTAGGATTCCTCCTACTTGGGGCGCCCCAAGGTTGTTCCCCTCCCCTCCCACCTATATATATGTGGGGAGGAGGTGCCTAGAACACACACCAACAATTGTTAGCCGCATGCGGCACCCTCCTCCACGGTTTACGCCTCCGGTCATATCTTCGTAGTGCTTAGGCGAAGCCCTGCGCGGATCACTTCACCATCACCGTCACCACGCCGTCGAGCTGACAGGAACTCATCTTCTTCCTCGACACCTTTTCTGGATCAAGAGGACGAGGGACGTCATCAAGCTGAACATGTACAGAACTCGGAGGTGACGTACGTTCGGTGCTTGACCGGTCGGATCTAGAAGAAGTTCGACTACATCAACCGCGTTGTCAAACTCTTCCACTTTCGGTCTACGAGGGTACGTGGACACACTCTCCCCCTCTCGTTGCTATGCATCTCCTAGATAGATCTTGTGTGAGCGTAGGAAATTTTTGAAATTGCACGCTAAGTTTCCTAACAGTGGCATCCGAGCTAGGTCTATGCATAGATGATATGCACGAGTGGAACACAAAGAGTTGTGGGCGGTGATCGTCATACTGCTTACCACCAAAGTCTTATTTTGATTCGGCAGTATTGTTGGATGAAGCGGCCCAGACCAACCTTACATGACCACGTTCATGAGACTAGTTCCACCGATAGACATGCAACTAGTTTTGCATAAAGGTGGCTGGCGTGTGTCTATTTCTCCTACTTTAGTTGAATCGAATTTGACTGCGACTGGTCCTTGTTGAACGTTAAAACAACAAACTTGATAAATCACCGTTGTGATTTTGATGTGTAGGTAACAACGGTTCTTGCTAGAATCCAGTAGCAGCCACGTAAAACTTGCAACAACAAAGTAGAGGACATCTAACTTGCTTTTGCAGGGCATGTTGTGATGTGATATGGTCAAGACATGATGTGATATACGTTATTGTATGAGATGATCATGTTTTGTAAAAGTTACTCGCAACCGGTAGGAGCCTTATGGTTGTCTCTTTATTGTATGAAATGCAAACGCCATGTAATTGGTTTACTTTATCACTATGCATTAGCAATAGTTGTAGAAGCAATAGTCGGCGAGACAACCACGGCGCTACGATGGAGATCAAGGTGTCAAGCCAGTGACAATGGAGATCATGACGATGCTTTGGAGATGGAGATCAAAAGCACAAGATGATGATGTCCATATCATGTCACATATTTTGATTGCATGTGATGTTTATCATTTATGCATCTTATTTTTCTTAGTACGGCTGTAGCATTATAAGATGACCCCTTAACAAAATTTCAAGGCATAAGTGTTCTCCCTGAGTATGCACCGTTGCGAAAGTTCGTCGTGTTGAGACACCACGTGATGATCGGGTGTGATAGACTCTATGTTAACATACAATGAGTGCAATACAGTTCTGCACATGCGGAATACTCGGGTTAAACTTGACGAGCCTGGCATGTATAGACATGGCCTCGGAACACTAGAGACCGAAAGGTCGAACGTGAATCACATAGTAGATATGATCAACATAGAGATGTTCACCATTGATGACTACTCCATCTCACGTGATGATCGGACATGGTTTAGTTGATTTGGATCACGTATCATTTAGATGACTTGAGGGATGTCTATCTAAGTGGGAGTTCTTAAGTAATATGATTAATTGAACTTAATTTATCATGAACTTAGTCCTGATAGTTTTTGCATATCTATGTTGTAGATCAATGGCCTGTGCTACCGTTCCCTTGAATTTTAATGCATTCCTAGAGAAAGCTAGGTTGAAAGATGATGGTGGAAACTACACGAACTGGGTCCGTAACTTGAGGATTATCCTCATTGCTGCATAGAAAAATTACGTCCTTGATGTATCGCTAGGTGTGTCACGCCCTCCAGCAATTGCAGACATTGTGAACGCGTGGCAGTGGCGTGTTGATGACTACTCGATAGTTCAGTGTGCCATGCTTTACGGTTTAGAATCAGGACTTCAAAGACGTTTTGAACGTCATGGACCATATGAGATGTTCTAGGATTTGATGTTAATATTTCAAGCAAATGCTCGAGTTGAGAGATATGAAGTATCCAACAAGTTCTATAGCTGCAAGATGGAGGAGAACAGTTTTGTCAGTAAACACATACTCAAAATGTCTGGGTATCATAATCACTTGACTCAGCTGGGAATTAATCTTGTAGATGATAGTGTTATTGACTGAGTTCTTCAATCACTGCCACCAATCTACAAAGGCTTCATGATGAACTATAATATGCAAGGGATGGATAAGACAATTCCTGAGCTCTTCGCTATGCTCAAAGCTGCGGAGGTAGAAATCAAAAAGGAGCATCAAGTGTTGATGGTTAGCAAGACCACTAGTTTCAAGAAAAAGGGCAAGGGAAAGAAGGAGAACTTCAATAAGAATGGCAAGAAAGTTGCCACTCCCGAGAAGAATACCAAATCTGGACCCAAGCATGAAACTGAGTGCTTCTACTACAAAGGGACTGGTCACTGGAAGCGGAACTGCTCCAAGTATTTGACGGATAAGAAGGATGGCAAAGTGAACAAAGGTATATTTGATATACATCTAATTGATGTGTACCTTACTAATGCTCATAGCACCGCCTAGGTATTTGATACTGGTTCGGTTGCTCATATTTGCAACTTGAAACAGGGGCTACGGATTAAATGAAGACTGGCTAAGGACAAGGTGACGATGCACGTCGGGAATGTTTCCAAGGTCGATGTGATCGCCGTCGGCACGCTACCTCTACATCTACCTTCGGGATTAGTTTTTAGATCTAAATAATTGTTATTTGGTGACAGCGTTGAGCATGAACATTATATCTGGATCTTATTTAGTGCGAGATGGTTATTCATTTAAATCAGAGAATAATGGTTGTTCTATTTATATGAGTAATATCTTTTATGGTCATGCACATTTGAAGAGTGGTCTATTTTTATTGAATCTCAATTGTACTGATACACATATTCATAATATTGATGCCAAAATATGCAAAGTTGATAATGATAGTGCAACATATTTGTGGCACTGTCGTTTAGGTCATATTGGTGTAAAGCGCATGAAGAAACTCCATGCAGATGGACTTATGGAATCACTTGATTATGAATCATTTGATACTTGCGAACCATGCCTCATGGGCAAGATGACTAAGACTCCGTTCTCCGGAACAATGGAACGAGCCAATTAATTATTGGAAATAATACATACCGATGTATGTGGTCCGATGAGTGTTGAGGAACGTGGCGGGTATCGTTATTTTCTAACCTTCACAGATGATTTGAGCAGATATGGGTATATCTACTTAATGAAACACAAGTCTGAAACATTTGAAAAGTTCAAAGAATTTCAGAGTGAAGTAGAGAATCATCGTAATAAGAAAATAAAGTTTCCACGATCTGATCACAGAGGCGAATATTTGAGTTACGAGTTTGACCTTCATTTAAAACAATGTGGAATAGTTTGACAACTCACGCCACCTGGAACACCACAGCGTAATGGTGTGTCCGAATGTCATAACTGTACTTTAATAGATATGGTGCGATCTATGATGTCTCTTACCGATTTACCACTATCGTTTTGGGGTTATGCATTTGAGACAGCTGCATTCACGTTAAATAGGGCACCGACTAAATCCGTTGAGACGACACCGTATGAACTATGGTTTGGCAAGAAACCAAAGTTGTCATTTCTTAAAGTTTGGGGTTGTGATGCTTATGTGAAAAAGCTTCAGCCTGATAAGCTCGAACCCAAATCGGAGAAGTGTGTCTTCATAGGATACCCAAAAGAAACTATTGGGTACACCTTCTACCACAGATCTGAAGGTAAGATCTTTGTTGCTAAGAATGGATCCTTTCTAGAGAAGGAGTTTCTCTCAAAAGAAGTGAGTGGGAGGAAAGTAGAACTTGATGAGGTAATTGTACCTTCTCTCGGATTGGAAAGTAGCTCATCAGAGAAATCCATTCCCGGGATGCCTGCAAAAACTAGAGAGGAATCTAATGATGATGATCATGAAACTTCAGATCAAGTTACTACAGGACCTCGTAGGTCGAATAGAGCATGTTCAGCACCAGAGTGGTGTGGTAATCATGTTCTGGAAGTCATGTTACTAGAACATGACGAACCTACGAACTATGAAGAAGCGATGATGCGCCCAGATTCCAATAAATGACTTGAGGCCATGAAATCTAAGATAGGATCCATGTATGAGAACAAAGTGTGGAGTTTGGTTGACTTGCTCGATGATCGATGAGCCATAGTGTAGGATCTAAAGTATGTCTAGAGGGCGGTGATTAGACTACTTGATCAAATAAAAATCTAGCCTTTCCCAATTTTAAGTCTTGGAATATTTTAGCAACTTAGCACTAGTCAAGTAAATAACCTACCCATGCAAGTCCAAGAGTATAGCAGCGGAATGTAAAACATTGCACATGAAGGTAAAGGGAGGGCTTTGAGGGAGCAAACGCAATGTAGACACAGAGATTTTTGGCGTGGTTCCGATAGGTGGTGCTATCATACATCCACGTTGATGGAGACTTCAACCCACGAAGGGCAACGGTTGCGTGAGTCCACGGAGGGCTCCACCCACAAAGGGTCCATGGAGAAGCAACCTTGTATATCCCACCATGGCCATCGCCCACGAAGGACTTGCCTCACTATGGTAGATCTTCACGAAGTAGGCGATCTCCTTGCCCGTACAAACTCCTTGGTTCAACTCCACAATCTTGACGGAGGCTCCCAAGTGAGACCTAACCAATCTAGGAGACACCACTCTCCAAAAGGTAATAGACGGTGTGTTGATGATGAACTCCTTGCTCTTGTGCTTCAAATGATAGTCTACCCAACACTCAACTCTCTCTCTCATAGGATTGGATTTGGTGGAAAGATGATTTGAGTGGAAAGCAACTTGGGAAGGGCTAGAGATCAAGATTTATGTGTTTGGAATGGAATATCTTGACCTCAACACAAGTGTAGGTGGTTCTCCCTCAGAAAATGTATGATGGAAGTGTAGGCATGTTCTGATGGCTCTCTCCATGAATGAAGAGTGGGTGGAGGGGTATATATAGTCTCCACACAAAATCTAACTATTACAAACAATTTACCAAACTCGGTGGGACCGAATCAGAGAACTCGGTCAGACCGATTTCGTTCATAATGTGTCCGTTAGGAGTTTCGGTGGGACCGATATGTCAACTCGGTGGGACCGATTTTGGTAGGGTTAGGGCATAATGTAATCTCAGTGAGACCGATTACACAAACTCGGTGGGACTGATTTTGGTAATAAGCAAACAGAGAGTTGGTCAGACAAACTCGGTGGGACCGATTCGCTCATTTCGGTTGGACCGACACATTACGAAGGGGAAACAGAGGGTTTGCATTGAGAACTCGGTGGGACCGATCGCTCATCACGGTTGGACCGAAACGCTATGAAGGGAAACAGAGAGTTTGCAATCCCATCTCGGTGAGACCGGGATCCCTATTGGTAAGACCGAAGTGACTAGGGTTTTGTGGTAGTGGCTATGTCAACTGAACTCGGTGGCGCTGGATGGAAAGTTTCGGTGGGGTCGAGTTTGACTTTTGGTTTGGGACATATGTGGATATGAGAAAGTGGTTGAGGGTTTTGGAGCATATCACTAAGCATTTTGAGCAAGTAACCCATTAAGCAACACCTCATCCCCTTTTAATAGTATTGGCTTTTCCTATGGACTCAATGTGATCTTGGATCACTAAAAGGTAAAATGTAGAGTCTTGAGCTTGAGCTTGAGCCAATCTTTTGTCCTTAGCATTTTGAGGGGTCCACATTTCTAATCCATGCCATGCCAATCATTGAGCTTTCCTGAAATATTTATCTTGAAATAGTATTAGCTCAATGAGCTATATGTCATTAGGAATTACCAAAACCACCCAGGGATAGTTGCACTTTCAATCTCCCCCTTTTTGGTAATTGATGACAACATATAGATCAAAGCTTCGACAAATGATAATAAGATTGAAATACATTGTCGCTTTGAGAAGTATGTGATAAGCAAGATCTCCCCCTAAATTTGTGCATTATTTAAAATTTGCTTTGGAATGCAAATGCACAATCGATTAGGATCATGGGTCACTCTTCCATGTCACATACATCTAGGTGGAGCGCTCAAAATGATATAACTTAAAAGCATGCACTCATCACCAAGCAAAGTGAATGATCATATAGAGATATAAAAGATAGTATCATCCAAGCAAGCATTAAAGTAGCATATTATCAATCACATGATCACGCAAGTATCTCACACAAGCAATAAAAAGTTCAACCAAAGGCAAAGAAGCAAAGCACTCTCTCTCGAAGCCTATGATCTATACATATTTCTCCCCCTTTGGCAACAAGTTACCAAAAAGTTCAAATATGCATAGTGCTATGCGTCTCTCGGGCTTGGTCTTCGGGAGGTGGTGTAGAGAGAACTCCAAGGACGAAGGCATCCGTTGATGTAGTTGGAGCTGGTGGAGTGGCTGCTGGAGGTGGTACTGAGGCTATGGCTGCTGGTGCCGATGTTGTTGCTCTTGTAGCAGGTACATGCACTACAGCAGACCTCTGTCCTCTAGGCACTCGCTGAAATGCATCAGTACTTGCCTTCCCTCTCTTCTCTTCTGCTTCCTCCTGGAGCTGCTCAACTGCTGTTTGAATCTCAGTTCCCTTCAGATCAAGATCGTAAAATTTAGTTTCTACGATCCTCTCCAAGCTCTCCTGGTTTTGAGTCAGGGTGGCCAAGCCCTTCTCAATCCTCAGTGTAGACTGGATCAGATATGCAAGTTGATCTTGCTTGCTCTTCAAGAAAACTTGAGATGCCTCTTCAATACTTGGCATCTTGGCAGCTTTCTCAGCCTTTGCTTTGGCTCTCTTCTCCTATGCTTGAACTGATGATGGTTCCTCCTCATTCATCACTACAGTGTTGTCTTCAAAATCAGGATATAAGGGTAGATGCTCCTTATCCAACAGATATGTTCATGTGCTCATCTTGGAGTTGATGAGCTCCTGAAAGCGTGGAGCATACCCACAGCTTCTCTTCTGGTCAGCGGAGTCCTCTTGATTGTCTCTACAATTAGACTCATGACCTTGAACTTCTGAGGAACATCAAAAAGTTGTAGCAGGTTGATAGAATGCCCTTTGATCATCTTGTGATCTCCTGACTTCGGTAGCAATGTGTGCCTAAGGATCCAGTTGATGGTAGGCAGACCAGACAACAAGAAATGTACTGATCCAAGCTTGTGAGTCTCCAAAGCTTTATTGGGGATCTCCTTGTACATGTTTGCCATAGTGTTGTGGTCTTTCTTCTTCTTGGCATACACATCCAAGTCATCCTCATGTTCCTCTGGGGCATTTATCAGCTTGGCCCATTCTTCAACAGTGGACTGGTACCTAGTACCTTCTGACATCCAAATGATCTTCCCATCTGGGTAAAAGTGAGTAGTGGAGTAAAACTGCATGATCAGCTCATCATTCCATTTTGTGAGCTTCTGTCCAACAAACTCATCTACTCCACATGCTTTGAAGCTGTCATAAACTCCTGGGAAGTGATCTTCATTCTCCTTGATGAATTCCCAATCAACCCATCTCATGTCACACACAATGGGCTTCTTGTCAAGCAAAATAGTTTCATAGAAGTCTTGCTGTTCTTTTGTGTGAAACCTGTAGTCAACTACAGTCCTTCTCCTCACAGCATAGGGATCAGACTATCTCCACAATCTCAGTCCAGCATCTTTTCTGATGTGCATGTCTTTAGCTACTGGATGAGTATCATCGTGGTATGGGATCTTAGGTTTCAACTTTCTAAAAACAAGAGACTCATCATCCTCTTCTTCAGCTTCAGGCACTGGGGCCTTGTTCTTCTCTTTAGCAGGAATACTTCTGGTGTTCCTCTTGGGCTTAGGAGGCTTCTGAGCTTGAGCTTTGGGGGCAGCTTTGGGCTTTGATGTTGCAGCCCCTGACTTTATAGCATCTCCCATAAGCTTCTGAGCTTTGGGTGCTGGAGCATCCTCTTCTTCTTCATCATCTTCAGAGGGATCTTTCATCATGGAGGGCTTGCCAATGACTCTGGCAATGGTCTTCTTGACTCTTTCCTTTCTCTTCTTTCCCTCTCCAGCTTCTTTGGGTTCAAGAGTGAACTCCATTGTTTCTTGAGTAGAGGCTCTGGCCTTAGACATAGAAATCTTTTTTGTTGGAGCCTTCCTATTCATCCCTAGCTTAACTGTAGCAGTTGTGCCATACTCCTTTTTCTGCACCTCCTTCTTGGAGCTTACTTCCTCCTCAGTAGCCACATAGTCATCATCCTCTAAATCTGAGGTTCTCTTCTTCCTTGTTCTGGTGGCTGCCTTTGGCAAGTTACTTGGAGTGCTCCTGCTGCCATCATCAGAAGTGCTTGAGGGATCTGAACCCTCACTCAGCTGCACATGTTCCCCAGACCTGTTCTGACTGTCACTCTGATCGGACATCTTTGCAAACTTACTGACAGCAGACCCTATGAATAGATGTACATGAGGTAGAGTGGATGAGCATCACAAAGTGTAGAGGTTTTTCAAAACAGATGACTTAAAAACTTAGTTTTAGTTCTCTACAGAAAGCATTTCAGAGCTACCGATTTGTAAACTCGGTGATACCGAAGCAGCTTTTGGAACCTAAACTAGTGAACTCGGTCAGATCGAGTCACAGTTCGGTGGCACCGAGACTGCTAGGGTTTCACAAAGAATCGAACTTGGTCACACCGATTTGCAATTTTTGGTCAGACAGAAAATGCATGTGCTATTGCCTAAGCCAAATCGGTGAGACCGATTTCTACAACTCGGTCGATCCGAGTTGAGTTTGGCGGAGACCTAACCCTAAATTTTCAAATTGAATCTAACCTAAAGAATGTTTTCAGTGAATAGAGTGTTTGCATACGTGGTAAGGATCATGGCAAAACAATGTGCTATGAATCAGAGGTAAAGGAATAGCACAAAAAGTCGAACCCATACCCTAGTTCGGCGGGAGTTCGCTACGGCGACAATGGTGGGGCATATTTCCATTGACGATGACGGAGACCAGCGGCGGAAGGTCGCTGGCGGCAAGGAGACGATTCGGAGACCCGAGATGGCAGAGCAGGACACGCTCGGGATGAAGAGTTTTGGAGAAATTTCCAAAATTCAACCCGTGAGTATATATATCCCGACCCTGTCGGTGTGACCGAGTGGAACAACTCGGTGGCACCGAGATGCAGAATCGCGAGCGATTACTGCAACTCGGTGTGACCGAAAAGTTCAAATCAGTTGCACCGAAATGGAAAACCTAGATCAACTTAGTGAACTCGGTGTGACCGAAGTGGATGATTCGGTCATATATAAATGCACAAAGAGGTTTTGGAAGTTTAAGTCTATGACGAATCGAGGACTCCGAGTGCTCCTCACATAGAGTGGTTCGAATCTGACTTGATCAAACTTTGTGATGTAGCATGAATAGAGTTTGAGACGAGAAAAACATAGAGAGCTAAAGGAGGTTCTTAGGCATTCTTGTCCATCCATTTGGCAAAAGATAAAAATCCAAACAATCAAAACAACAAATGGATGTCCTCGAATGAGTAAAATATGCAACCAACATGCTCACACAATAAGATAGCAAATAGAATATGGGACAAAGCATGCACAATCACTCTAGCATCTATCAAGCAATTTGCGATGACTAGATCATCTATATATGAGTATATTGACTGAGGAGTCAAATGAGAACATTTGATCGTAGGTCATACTCATCGTTTAAGCACAAGTGGGGTTGCCACTTTTACATAGAGCATTGTTGTGTTCACACCATTAGAGTTTCTTTAGCTCAATTGATTAGAGTAAAGCTCCCCCTAGATGTGATATCCCCCCTAAGAGGGATGAACTAACCTTGGGTTTTGTCGATGATGACTTCATGTAGGTGTTGAAGATGTAGGTGCTCAATGTTGATGTAGATCATTTGGAGCAATCCATTAGAGTGAGTTGCACTTTCAATACCTACACAAGTTAGTCCCACAAGGAACAAACAAGGATATGCATAGACATAGAGTGATGTTCACATAGGATGATGTCCATGAAAGCTTTAGGTTACCTTGTCCCTTGTCTTACCAACAAGAGGATTTGTGACTCCTTGAACTAGTGCAAGATGTGGAAGTTGTTTGCACTTGTCCTCGCCAAAATGATATGAATGAAGTATGTTGGCGGAGTCACCCTCAAGAACTCTCCAGTTCTTCTTCTTCGGGATCCACACCATCTTGATGGGAATCCTTGGAGATGTAGTCGTACTTGATGAAGTAGAACTTGACGTAGTCTTGGGAACCCACTTGACCAAGGCTTTGGGAGCTTCCTCAAATGCATCAATCTCCTCTTGAAGCTTGTCCTTGCCTTTTTTCTTGTGGTCTAGTGGTGGAAGATCATCTTGATTTTGTGTTCCTTGGAAAGAAGTAGGATCATACTTCTCTTGTTGAGGAACAAACTTCGTCTTGGGGTATTGATCTTCTTCCCACTCAACTCCATTGGCATTGAACTTTCGTTCAAAACCAACACCTTGATTCTTCCGGGGTCTTCCTTGCTTGCGTACAATTTCCTCAAATTGCTTACTTCCGGCAAGGCTCTTGTAAACACCTGTCTCTATAATTCCCTTCAATAAGCTATTTTCTTCCTCAAGTGTAACTTGGCTAAGAGAATCATTAGTGGAATCAAGAGAACTACTAGAAGCAACATCATTGGGTTTAGCATGATTATTGTTACTACTATAAGAAGAATCTTTCTTACTCTTGTTGCTAGAATTAACTTGAGGCATGTAAGTAGACAAGAGTAAACGCTTGGCAATGTAAGAAGAACTTTTCTTGCGAAGATCATCATTGATCGCTTTTAAGAACTCATGCTCTTGATCAAGGTTGAGCTTTTCGAAGCGTAACTTCTCATGAGTCTTTAAAAGCTCTCGATGATCTTCCAAGGTAGTTTCATGAGCTAAGTTAAGAGTGGTTAGTTCTTTAGTTACACGCTCAATCTCCTTCTTATCATCGTCATTCGTTTTAGCATGATTAATAGCAAGTTCATCATAGTTTTCATCACTAGAATTGTCAACAAGTAAATCATCATCACCTAGCAAATCATATTCATCACTATTGAAATCAACATACTCGGGGTGTGATACCTTTGGGCCTTTAGCCATGAAGCATCTTCCAATTCCTTCATTTGGTGACTCAAATATGTCGTAGGAGTTGGTTGACACAAGTGCTAGACCGGCAACACCTTCATCTTGAGTATATTCGGAGTCGGGGTGATAACTTCTCTGGGAGTGATTGTCGGAGTCAGAGCCGGATACCAATTCACCAACATGAGATTGATGTCTTCATTTCGTGTAGCTCATTGATGATTTGTCCTTCCTTTCTGAATCCTTGCTTCTCCGTGGTGTTCTTCGTTCATAACGGTCATCTCTACTCCTTCTCTCTCTTGGTGGTGATTCTTCTCTCCTACTCATTCTTTTGGGAGAATCTTCTCTTCTTTTGTAGGGAGCCGTACACTCATTGGAGTAGTGTCCGGGTCTTCCACAATTGTATCAATTACGTTCACGACTTGAAGATCTTTTGTCATTGTAGGACCTTTACTTGGAACTTCTTTCCTTGCTTCTACTCTTGTAGAACTTGTTGAAATTCTTCACCATTAGGCTCAATTCTTCATTAAAGGCTTGTTACTCACTTGATGATGTGGGAGCATCACATGAGGCTTTGTAAGCACCACTTGACTTGTTGTGGAGCTCTTCCTTATCCTTAAGTGACATCTCATGAGCAACAATTCTTCCAATGACTTCCATTATCTTGAGATCTTTGTAATTGGGCATCATTTGGATCAATGTGCACATGGTATCATATTTTACATCCAAGGCTCTCAGGATCTTCTTGATGATAAATCTATCGGTTATCTCTTCACTTCCTAAGCCGGCAATCTCATTTGTGATGAGAGAAAGCCTAGAGTACATTTCAGCGACACCTTCACCATCCTTCAATTTGAACTTGTCAAGTTGACTTTGAAGCACATCCAATTTGGATTCCTTGACGGAGTCGGTACCTTCATGCATATCAATCAAAGTATCCCAAATTTCCTTTGCACTCTCAATACGGCTGATTTTGTTGAATTCTTTGGGGCACAATCGGTTGAAGAGAATATCACAAGTTTGAGCATTATATTGCAGCATCTTCAACTCTTCCGTGCTAGCTTCACGGTTCGGTTCTCTCCCATCAAATAATTCACCTTGTAATCCAATACACACAATAGCCCAAACGGCAGGGTTATGTCCAAGAATATGCATTTTCAGCTTATGCTTCCAACTAGCAAAATTAGTACCATCAAAGTAAGGACCTCTACGGTGGTAATTTCCATTGCTAGACGCCATACTCTCCTAGGTTGTGAAACCAAGGCTATGATCACCAAAAGCTATGGAAATCAAGGCAAAGGGAGACCAAAGCTCTGATACCACTTGTAGGATCGAAAGTATGTCTAGAGGGGGGTGATTAGACTACTTGACCAAGTAAAAATCTAGCTTTTCTCAATTTTAAGTCTTGGCAGATTTTAGCAACTTAGCACTAGTCAAGTAAATAACCTACACATGCAAGTCTAAGAGTATAGCAGCGAATGTAAAACACTGCACATGAAGGTAAAGGGAGGAGTTTGAGGGAGCAAGCGCAATGTAGACACGGATATTTTTGGCGTGGTTCCGATAGGTGGTGCTATCGTACATCCACGTTGATGGAGACTTCAACCCACGAAGGATAACGGTTGCGCGAGTCCACGGAGGACTCCACCCACAAAGGGTCCATGAAGAAGCAACCTTGTCTATCCCACCATGGCCATTGCCCACGAAGGACTTGCCTCACTAGGGTAGATCTTCACGAAGTAGGCGATCTCCTTGCCCGTACAAACTCCTTGGTTCAACTCCACAATCTTGACGGAGGCTCCCAAGTGAGACCTAACCAATCTAGGAGACACCACTCTCCAAAACGTAATAGACAGTGTGTTGATGATGAACTCCTTGCTCTTGTGCTTCAAATGATAGTCTCCCCAAGACTCAACTCTCTCTCTCTCTCATAGGATTGGATTTGGTGGAAAGATGATTTGAGTGGAAAGCAACTTGGGAAGGGCTAGAGATCAAGATTTATGTGTTTGGAATGGAATATCTTGACCTCAACACAAGTGTAGGTCGTTCTCTCTCAGAAAATGTATGATGGAAGCGTAGGCATGTTCTGATGGCTCTCTCCATGAATGAAGAGTGGGTGGAGGGGTATATATAGCCTCCACACAAAATCTAACCATTACACACAATTTACCAAACTCGGTGGGACCGAATCAGAGAACTCGGTCAGACCGATTTAGTTCATAATGTGACCGTTAGGAGTTTCGATGGGACCGATATGTCAACTCGGTGGGACCGATTTTGTTAGGGTTAGGGCATAACGTAATCTCGGTGAGACCGATTACACAAACTCGGTGGGACCGATTTTGGTAATAAGCAAACAGAGAGTTGGTCATGCAAACTCGGTGGGACCGATTCGCTCATTTCGGTTGGACCGAAACGTCATGAAGGGGAAACGGAGAGTTTGCATTACGAACTTGGTGGGACCGATCGCTCATCTCGGTTAGACCGAAATGTTACGAAGGGAAACAGAGAGTTTGCAATCCCATCTCGGTGAGACCGAGATCCCTATCGGTAAGACCGAAGTGACTAGGGTTTTGTGGCAGTGGCTATGTCAACTGAACTCGGTGGCGCCGGATGGAAAGTTTCGGTGGGGCCGAGTTTGACTTTTGGTTTGGGACATATGTGGATATGAGAAAGTGGTTGAGGGTTTTGGAGCATATCACTAAGCATTTTGAGCAAGTAACCCATTAAGCAACACCTCATCCCCTTTTAATAGTATTGGCTTTTCCTATGGACTCAATGTGATCTTGGATCACTAAAAGGTAAAATGTAGAGTCTTGAGCTTGAGCTTGAGCCAATCTTTTTTCCTTAGCATTTTGAGGGGTCCACATTTCTAATCCATGCCATGCCAATCATTGAGCTTTCCTGAAATATTTATCTTGAAATAGTATTAGCTCAATGAGCTATATGTCGTTAGGAATTACCAAAACCACCCAGGGATACTTGCACTTTCACATAGAGAACAAATGGATCTTCAAGAAGAAGACTGACGCTAATGGTAATGTTACTATCTACAAAGCTCGACTTGTCGCGGAAGGTTTTCGACAAGTTCAAGGAGTTGACTACGATGAGGCCTTCTCACTCGTAGCGATGCTTAAGTCTGTCCGAATCATGTTAGCAATTGCCACATTTTATGATTATGAAATCTGGCAAATGGACATCAAAACTACATTCCTTAATGGATTTCTTAAAGAAGAGTTGTGTATGATGCAACCAGAAGGTTTTGTCGATCCTAAAGGTGCTAACAAAGTGTGCAAGCTCCAGCGATCCATCTATGGACTGGTGCAAGCATCTCGGAGTTGGAATATACACTTTGATGAGGTGATCAAAGCATATGGTTTTATACTGACTTTTGGAGAAGCCTGTATTTATAAGAAAGTGAGTGGGAGCTCTGTAGCATTTCTAATAATAAATGTGGATGACTGATATGTGTCCAACGTATCTATAATTTTTTATTGTTCCATGTTGTTATATTATATTCTTGGATGTTTTATAGTCATTTTATAGTCATTTTATATCATTTTTTGGTACTAACCTATTGACATAGTGCCAAGTGCCAGTTGTTGTTTTTTGCATGTTTTTACATCGCAAGTAATCAATACCAAACAGAGTCCAAAGGCAATGAATTTTTTTGTGGATTTTTTGGACCAGAAGACACCCAATGGGCGGGAGAAGCGCCTGGGAGTGCTCCGGGGGGAGCACAACCCACCAGGGCGCGCCTGGTGGCCCAGGCGTGCCCTGGTGGGTTGTGCCCACTTCGGGTGCCCCCTGGACCGCCTCTTTGCTCTATAAATACCCCAATATTCTAGAAACTCTAGGGGAGTCAACGAAAATCAATTCCAGCCGCCGCAGAGTCCAGAATCACCATATCCAATCTAGACACCATCATGAAGGGGTTCACCACTTCCATTGGTGCCTCTCCGATGCTGCATGAGTAGTTCTTTGTAGACATTTGGGTCCGTAGTTAGTAGCTAGATGGCTTCATCTCTCTCGTTTGATTCTCGATACACTGGTCTCTTGGAGATCCATATGATGTAACTCCTTTTGCGGTGTGTTTGTTGGGATCGGATGAACTTTGAGTTTATGATCAGATCTATCTCTTTTTATCCATGTACGTTATTGGAGTTTCTTTGATGTCTTATATGCATGATTTCTTATAGCCTCGTATTTCTTCTCTGATATTTGGGTTTTTTGCCAACTTGATATATTTATCTTGCAATGGGAAGAGGTACTTTGTAGTGGGTTCGATGTTACGGTGCTTGATCCCAGTGACAGAAGGGGAACCGACACATACGTATCGTTGCTACCAAGGATAAAACAATGGGGTCTATTTCTACATGAATAGATCTTGTCTACATCATGTCATCATTCTTATTGCATTACTCCATTTCTCCATGAACTTAATACACTAGATGCATGCTGGATAGCGGTCGATGTGTGGAGTAATAGTAGTAGATGCAGGCAGGAGTCGGTCTACTAATCTTGTATGTGATGCCTATATAATGATCATTGCCTGGATATCATCATGATTATTTGAAGTTCTATCAATTTCCCAACAGTAATTTGTTCAGCCACCGTTTGCTATTTTTCTCGAGAGAAGCCACTAGTGAAACCTACGACCCCCGGGTCTCTTTCTCATATTATTTGCCTCTGCAGTCTATTTTCATTTGCTTTTATTTTCATATCTATTAAACCAAAATACAAAAATACCTTGCTGCAATTTATTCTTATTTATTTTATTTGGCATTCGATATATCAATCTACTATAATTTATGCACGTTCGTTTGCCAATTTCTGGCGCCATTCCTTTAATACGTCGGGTTGTGCGTATTTGTTATTTATGTGCAGGTGTCATTTACGTATTGTTGCTTGGTTCTCCTACTGGTTCGATAACCTTGGTTTCATCACTGAGGTAAATACCTACCTTCGCTGTGCTACATCATCCCTTCTCTTTGGGGAAATACCGATGTAGCTTCAAGCCGCATCAAAAGAAATTTCTGGTGCCGTTGCCGGGGAGGATCTTCAACATATACCAGGTTCCTAATCACAAATATCATCTCACAATTTGCATGATTTTCCATTTTCCTCTCGGTTTCCTCTCCCCCACTCCACAAAAAAATTCCATCTTATTCGCCCTCTTTTTTGTTTGACGTTTTCTTGCCAGATATGTTTTTGAGTGCAATCTTGTTGTGTAGTCATCATGACTCAAGAGAACACCAAGTTGTGTGATTTCTCAAATGCCAACAACAATGATTTTATTGGCACTTTGATTGCTCCTCCCGCCACTAGTGCAGAGTCTTGTGATATTAATACTGCTTTGCTGAACCTTGTCATGAAAGATCAGTTTTCCGGTACTCCTAATGAGGATGTCGCGTCCCATCTTAATACCTTCATGGAATTATGTGATATGCAAAAGAAAAAATATGTGGACAATGATGTTGTGAATATGAAATTATTTCCATTTTCTTTGCGTGATTCTACAAAAAATTGGTTTTATTCTTTGCCTCACAATAGTATCGATTCTTGGAATAAGTGCAAAGATGCTTTTATCACTAAGTATTTTCTGCCCGCAAAAATTATTTCCCTTAGAACCCAGATCATGAATTTCAAGAAACTTGAACATGAGCATGTTGCACAATCTTGCTAAAGGATGAAAATGTTGCTAAGGAATTGCCCAACTCATGGGTTAAATCTTTGGATGATCATACAAATTTTTTATGCGGGTTTGAATTTTGTTTCTCGTAATCTTTTAGATTCCGCCGCGGATGGTACTTTTATGGAAACTACTTTGGGTGAATCCACCAAATTTCTTGATAATATCATGGAAAATTATTCACAATGGCATATCGAAAGAGCTCCTACTAGTAAACAAGTTAATTCGGTTAAAGAAATTTCTTCTTTGAGTGAAAAAGTTGATGCTCTTATGAAATTGGTTGCTAGTAAAAGTGATCCTATTAATTTCAATGATATGCCTTTGTCCACTTTGATTGAGCAAAATAGTGATATCATAGATGTGAATTTTATCTCGTGAAATAATTTCAATAACAATGCTTATAGAGGTAATTTTAATCCTATGCCTTTTCCTAGTAATTCCTCTAATAATTATGGTAATTCCTATGAAAATCCTTCGTATAATAATAGGAACACCTCTGATATTGAGAACAATATTAAATAATTTATCAACACACAAAAAGTTTTCAACACTATCATAGAAGAAAAGTTGAATAAGATTGATGATTTCTCTAGAAGTGTTGATAGAATTTCTCATGATGTAGAAAATCTCAAGATGAAAATTTTTGTGCCTAAGGTAGAAGAATGAATTAAAGCTCTTTATGTTTCTATGGATGAAAGTAAGAAAAGAACCGCTATGCTTAGAGCTAAAAGAGAATTTTTAGAAAAAGTGTTTTCTAGTGATTACTTTCGTAAAAGTGATGAAGATCTTAAAATGATTGGTGTTTCTTCTATTTATTCCTTGTTTAGTAAAGTAAGATTGATGAAAAAGGGACTAGAGAAGAGTCAACTTTAGCTAGAAGGCGTCCCGATAATTCGGAGGGTGAAAATATTGTTGAGAAAATTGATAAAAGTGGGTTTGAAGAGGTCAAAACTTTAACTAGTGATGTGCCCACTCTTTTGGATTACAAAGACTTTAATTATGATAGTTGCTCTTTGATTGATTGTATTTATTTGTTGCAATCTATCATAAATTCACCCCATGCTTATGAACAAAATAAAGCTTTTACTAAACATATTGTTGATGCTATGATGAAACCTTTAGAAGAGAAGTTGGAATTAGAAGTCTCAATTCCTAGAAAATTGCATGATGAATGGGAACCTACTATCAAAGTCAAGATTAAAAAATTTGAGTGTTTTGCTTTGTGTGACTTGGGTGCTAGTGTTTTTACAATTCCGAAATCTTTATGTGATGTGCTTGGTCTTACCGATATTGAAGAATGTTCTATAAATTTGCACTTGGTGGATTCTACTATTCTCTACCTAATATTAAAGGACGGAGACTTTCATAGTTATCCATACGTCACCCTTTTATATGCATTGATTTTATGTAAATGACAAAGATTGACGGATAAGATTAAAAGAGGGATTATAAAAAACTGGAAGCGAACGCATAGAAACAAAACCTCAATGTATGCCAACCGTCATGTCTCCCGTCCTCTTACATCGATTGGTGGCAAAATTGTCATAGAGTTCGTAGCGATCTTTGCCAATGAAACTGGAAACTAATCCAACACGGTTTATGCCCGATTTATCCATAAATCCACACAAATTAAAGGATTCGCGAGTTTAGATAGAAATCTGATGAAAGCCAAAGAAATCATGGGTGCAAGGTGCGGGATTCGGAGCCACAGGGAAATGTTGGCATGGAGACCATGGACTCAACGCTGCAAGGGAGTAGGACCACCGGCAGCATGAAGATCGTCATCTCCCTCAACCTATGAAGCAGACTCACCGGCGCTCAACATCTTCTCGCTAGAGCCGCTCCCAGCGTGCGTCGGCTGCATGAGCGATGATACGGTCGTCTCACATAGACGGCTGCTAGAGTTGGTGGCGAATATGGTCAATGGAAGGGTCAGTCGCTGAGAGGAGTGGCACGTGGACAAGGGAGTCGCGACGATGGCAGGTGGGGCGCTGACCGAATGGATGGAGACGGTGGCCAGTGGGCATGGCTTCAGTGGCTCACAGGGGTGGCGCCTTCGCCGGCCAGCCACTGACGCTGGGGCGCTGGATCTGTGTTCATGCGCTTGGGGCCTCGCTGTCGAGCCACTCCTCCCCATCGGCGGCGAGATCTGGTCGGACAGAACCTGTCGGTATCCTCGACGCGTACGACGACACCTTATTAGCCTGTCACCGGACTAGCAAGGTGCACAAAGGATCGGCTGCGCCCCTCTCGTCAGACTGTCACCAATCTCTTGCACTCCGGACATAGCCTATATCTGTCGGCTGTCCCTCATGCGCTACCCTCTGCAGCAGGGTTCGCCGCTGAACCGCCCGGTACCTCCTCTCTTCTCTCTACTCCTTCCTTCCCCCATCTTCCTTTTCCCTCTCCTGGATTCCCCTCCCGTGCCTGCAGGTTTTTTAGGTCTCAATCTGGCTTTGGCTTTCACTCGCCCGCGATCTCCATGACGCATGGACGATCACCTATGGGGCGTGTTAATTGCAATTCGTTCTTTTTGTTTATTTTTCTTATGCTAGCTGTATACCACTGTGTGTTACTTTTGCTAGGAAATTGGTTGCCAGATCACTCCTTGAACCAGAGCTAGCTACGGTAAATGTGCATGAGTTTCATGCATTTACGATCGGGCTGCAAAATTAATCAACACTCACAAAGGACAAGCCATCAAGGTGTTTTTTGCGCATTTGTCGTTCAAGTGGTTCATGGTAAGATGGGGCATTGTGCCTCCTCCAACTCCTTCTGATGTGCTGATCAAGTCAAGAGAATAAGAGCAGTCGAGATTTCTTGCTAAGCTTTCCCATCGGTGCCTAATATGTGTGCTTTTCTTCCTAATGGTGTCATGCTTCAATTTGATTTCTTACAAGAGGAAGTGAATAGCAGTGATTATTGCACATGCTTGTACATTTCAAATGGATTGCTAGATTAAATGGCATAGTGCTCAAAGATCTTAGTTTTTCTGAATGGTCTAAGTTTACTAAACCACTGAAGGTCTGAGTTTGCTGAATTGTTGAACGGTGTAAGAATTATTCAGTTTACTAAACTGCTGAACTTCTTCTTTGGGTCTGAATTTTCTGAATTGCTTCTTTGTGTCTAAATTGCTAGTTGTTTAGGTGAAGATAACACATGCAAACAGCTTCATTGTATCTGGATTGTTGGCCTCAAGAGCTGAGATACTACAATAGTACAATGTGCACACCATGTGATCCAAAATTAGACCAATCTGAATTTGCTTAACTCATGAGCAAAATACTTGGTCTAAATTAATTGCAAACATAGAGAGAATTGGTAAATTGGGCACTAGAGGGACACTGACACAACCCTGTGATGAATGAGATGTGAGCAAGTCCTGTCATAGCGAACTTGGTACAAGAGGTACCCTGGTTTCTGAAGCTTTGTGTATATGATTTCTTCCTCCGCCTTCTCTTTCATTTTCTCATGATGAGACTTCCACCTTGCACTATTTAACCATTATGAGGCGCATAACCTAGGGTTGACCTGTGAACATCGACCTCCATTAGATTCTATTTGTGAAATTGCATTTGTATGCCTTTGGGATTTGTGAAATTGCATGAAAGGCTGATGTACCCTATATGCTAAGAGCTAGGAGAAAAGACTGTTTCACAAGTCAGATGGGCTTGAGGCTAAAAAGTGAGAAAATATTGATCCGTGGCTATCATTACCAAATGATTCTTCATGCATATGAATATCTAGCATATGATTACGGAAAATGACATGTACTGTACAATAAGCAGCCGAGTTTGCCATTAGAAGTCCCCAGCGCTAGTGGATGTCATTCGAAGCCGAGGAAGATGCAACCTCCTCGCCGCCGAGCAGCACCATTCGAATGTTGTTGTGTTCCATCGTCTGGATGCAGGTCAACCCTGGTTTGTTACAACCAAGGTTTTGGTTACCGAATGAGGCAATTTACCGAGGGGGACTGGTAAATATGATTACCATGGTTACCGAAAAATACTGAGAATATTTCAAGTGAATTTTATAGTTGAATTTTGAATTCAAATAAGTGAATGAATGAATATTCGAACCAAGAGACCTCTCAAAACAGGAACTAGGTTGTTACCAACACGCCAGAACCAACTCTCACGGCATTAATTAGATCATATGTTCTTTACTGTAAATCAAGTGTTTAAATTCAAAAATTTCAAAAAAATGGTATTTTTGCTCGTTATGCAGATTTACCGAGGGGCACGGAAATATGTGGTAACCATGGGAAATTTTGAAATTTCGACCGGTAACCAAAACCTTGGTTACAACTAGCGTTTTCCATGTAGCAATGCATGGTTAGTAGATAGCGCTAACGGTGCTGGTGCAATACGTGGAACTGCTGATGCTACTCACGGAAGTGTTGGCTTGGTGAGTTTCCTCATCACTATTATCGACCACGGCCACATGTGTGTACAACAAGGCTGTAGAAACTTGATTGATGTGGTGAGATCTGCAACAACGAGAAACTTGCTTGATTGATTTTTGCCGCTAGCTGAAAATACATGCACGAACTGCACAGGAAGCTTGCTTGACTGATTCTTACGGTTAGCCGGAAACATATGCATGAACTAAAACCACATGACATCTATTTTTTTAATTTCTCTCATGATCTACTGATGCAATGCAGGATCGTCATGTCCATGCCTCTGATGGATGGCAGGTGGAATCTCTTCTACTGTGGACGATTCCTATCCTTATTTTTCATAAATTATTGTTTAGGGGAATTTTTTATAAATTATTGATGGTGAGTTTTAGTGGATAGAAATTTTACGTGTAACCAGAACTGTAGATTTTTTAAATAAGAAAACATAGATTTTTCCCTGTGTGTTAATCTTTTGATTTTCTCAACGTTGATTGTTTATATAAACATTGAGCAGTAAGTGATTTTGGTTTCTCACATTGGGTCCTTAATAATTCAGTAAGGGAGCTTCAAGTCTTTTCACTTTTGTTTCAATAAATATGATGGAGATACCGTTTGAAGGAAATATGGCTTACAAGGGACCAACAACTAGACTACGATTTTGAAGCACAACAATCTATGTCTCTGGCGAGTATTCTCTGTGTGTACCTGATTTAGCGCGCATGCACACGATTGCTTGTATTTTCAGCTCATGATCAACATAATCCTTCATTTTTCTATTTAGCAATGTAGATGTTAACTCCTCATGACAGGTATATGTGATTGTCATCATTGCGGAGAGATGGAAATGTTCAGATTAGCAAATGTTAGTTTAAGGTGTGATGGGTACCCAACTACTCCTGCTCTCACTATTTTCAAATTTTGCTGGACATTCCAACATGCAAAGTTATTTTAAGTGGTGAATTGTTTACAGGTTTTGAAGCATACATTTATTTATTTTGTACCCGGTGCAACACACGGGCATGTTTGCTAGTAAAAATCCTATGGGAAGAAGTAATGATGTTCTTATTCTTGCAAATAGGAATTATGTGCCCATAGATTTTATTGTTCTTGATATTGATTGCAATTCATCTTGTCCAATTATTCTTGGTAGACCGTTTTTACGCACTATCGGTGTCGTGATTGATATGAAAGAAGGCAATATTAAGTTCCAATTTCCACTAAGGAAGGGTACGGAAAATTTCCCTAGAACAAGAATCAGGCCACCATATGAATCAATCATGAGGGCATCTTATGGATCTCGAAACAAAGATGACAAAACTTAGATCCTTTGCTTTATGCCTAGCTAAGGGCGTAAAACTATATCGCTCGTTAGGAGGCAACCCAATGAATAAATTTTCTTTTTGCTTTTTTGCTTCCTGTTCTTGAGAGTTAGCACAATTATGCTACTATTATGATTGTGTTTTTTGTGTTTTAATTAGTGTTTGTGCCAAGTAAAGCATTTAGGATATTCTTGGGTGATAGTTGTTTGATCTTGCTAAAAAACAGAAACTTTTGCGCTCACAAAAACAATTCTCATTTCTAACCAGAGAGCGATAAAATACCAATTCTTTTTGAAGAAGATTAATAAACAAATTTCACAGGGCTTCCTAATTTTTCATAGTTTTTGGAGTTACAAAAGTATTCGAAATATTCAGATTTCTACAGACCGTTCTGTTTTTGATAGATTCTGTTTTCTTTGTGTTGTGTGCTTGTTTTGATGATTCTATGATTTTCTTTGATGAGTTTTTGCCATAGAAAAGTTGGAATACAATAGATATAATGCAAGAAAAAAATATGAATTGGTTTACTACAGTACTTATGGTAGTGACTTGCTTTCTTATACTAACGGATCTCACAGAGGCTTTGTTGAGTTTTGTGTGATTGAAGTTTTCAAGTTTTGGGTTATCTTACGATGGATGAAGGAATAAGGAGTAAGAAGATCCTAGATTGGGGATGCCCCGGCATCCCTCGCTATTATCCAAAGAGAAGCAATCAACTAAGCTTGGGGATGCCCCCGAGTGGCATCTCCTCTTTCTTTTAACGACCAACGGTATTTTACTCGAAGCTATATTTTTATTCATCACATACTATGTGTTTTGCTTGGAGAGTCTTGTGTGATATGAGTCTTTGCTTGTTCTATTTTGTGTTTTAAGTCTTGATTCCTTGCTGGACACAGGTGTTTGAGAGAGCCAAAATTATGCCATGACTTGCTAGAATTGCTCTCTATGCTTCACTTAAAAAAATTATGAGCTATGGATTTGCTCTAGTGCTTCACTTATATCTTTTTGAGCACAGTGTGCTTTAGTATTTTTTAAGAAATGCTCCCTTTCTTCGCTTAGACTTATTTGAGAGTTAGTAAAATTTTCAACAAACTCTCTCTTGCTTCACTTAAATTAATTTGAGAGAAAGAAATATTATGCTCATGATCTTCACTTATATTTGTTTGAGCTTATCAAAAGCAACACATGAAAAATAGTCCCAAAGTGATAGATATCCAAGAAGGATATAATAAAAACTTTCATGAAGATCATTGGACAAAATAAACTTGATTCTTAGTAATAGTATTGAGATATGATGATGTGATATGTGAGTCATGTTGATGAGTAATTATGCTTAGTAAGAATATTGGTGTTAAGGTTTGTGATTCCCTATGCAAGCACAAAAGTCAATAGTCATGCAATGAAATTATATCCTACTTTTGGTGCATCATTCGGTGTTAATTATGCTTAATGCTCGCTTATGAGATTATTCATTTCTTGGTTGGTCGCTTCTCAATCTTTTGCTAGCCTTCATTTTGCACTAAGTATGATCACTACTTGTGCTTCCAAAATCCTTTAAACCAATTTTGCCACATGAGTCCACTATATCTACCTGTATGTGGAATTCTTTTTCTGTTCTAAGCAAATTTGTATGTGCCATCTCTAATATTCAAAATAAATTTCTCTTTTGTGTGCTCATACCGCTCGCGAGGCGGTGAGGGGTGGCTAATATTTTCCATGCTAGATGTGTTATTCTCACGATGAGTGTTTATTCACTTGTAATTGCATGAGAGTAAGGCAAAGGTATTAGGGATGCCTAGTCCCAAAATGAAAAATAAATTTACTTTATGTTGTCAAATAATAAATTCCTTGGAAAGTGTTGGTATGGAAGGCACCCATGGATACGGTTAGCCATGGAAAGTGAAAGTATGGTGGAAAAAGGAATAAACTTTAATTTCTGTTTGGGAACCGCCTATGATATATCTAGCATGGAAAGTGTTGGGAACTCTAAGTCGTTTTCATTGGTGGGAAAAGTCTGCCTCTCAAGAAAATTATCTCTCAATTTTCGCTTTGAGCTCTGGCACCTCTACAAATACCTACTTCCCTTTGCGAAGGGCCTTTCTTTTACTTTATGCAATTTTTATTTTTGAATTTGAGTCTCCATCTTCTCCTATAAAAGCACCAACTAGGAGGCACTATGATCGTACTTGAGCATTGGGTGTAGTTAATACGCGAGTGTGTTTCATGAATGGATCAATGATTGAGCATGATGGGCTAGGGATAGCTTATTTCAGCGTTGATATTTTGAAATGCATGGTTGCTTGTTGGTATGCTTGAGTATTTAAGTTATCATATCGAAACTAGACTATTGCTTTGAAAAATATAGAAGTCCAAATGTCCATGCTATAAAGAAAATAATATGAGATGACATGTTAGGCAGCATTCCACATCAAAAATTCTGTTTTTATCATTTACCTACTCGAGGACGAGCAGGAATTAAGCTTGGGGATGCTGATATGTCTCCAACGTATCTATAATTTTTTATTGTTCCATGTTGTTATATTATCATTCTTGGATGTTTTATAATCATTTTATATCATTCTTTGGTACTAACATATTGACATAGTGCCAAGTGCCAGTTGCTGTTTTTTGCATGTTTTCTACATCGCAGGTAATCAATATCAAACGGAGTCCAAACGCAGTGAAACTTTTTGTGGATTTTTTTGGACCAGAAGACACCCAATGGGCCGGAGAAGCGTCTGGGGGGTGCTCCGAGGGGAGCACAACCCACCAGGGCGCGCCTGGTGCCCACCTCGGGTGCCCCCCGGACCGCCTCTTTGCTCTATAAATACCCCAATATTCCAGGAACACTAGGGGAGTCAACAAAAATCAATTCTAGCCGCCGTAGAGTCCAGAACCACCAGATCCAATCTAGACACCATCACGGAGGGGTTCACCACTTCCATTGGTGGCTCTTCGATGATGCGTGAGTAGTTATTTGTAGACCTTCAGGTCCGTAGTTAGTAGATAGATGGCTTCCTCTCTCTCGTTTGAATCTCAATACAATGGTCTCTTGGAGATCCATATGATGTAACTCTTTTTGCATTGTGTTTGTTGGGATCGGATGAACTTTGAGTTTATGATTAGATCTATCTCATTTTATCTATGAAAGTTATTTGAGTTTCTTTGATATCTTATATGCATGATTGCTTATAGCCTCGTATTTCTTCTCCAATATATGGGTTTTGTTTGGCCAACTTGATCTATTTATCTTGCAATGGGAAGAGGTGCTTTGTAGTGGGTTCGATCTTATGGTGCTTGATCCCAGTGACAGAAGGGGAACCGACACGTATGTATCGTTGCTACTAAGGATAAAACGATGGGTTCTATTTCTACATAAATAGATCTTGTCTACATCATGTCATCATTCTTATTGCGTACTCCGTTTATCCATGAACTTAATACACTAGATGCATGTTGGATAGCGGTCGATGTGTGGAGTAATAGTAGTAGATGTAGGCAGGAGTTGGTCTACTAATCTTGCACGTGATGCGTATATAATGATCATTGCCTGGATATCGTCATGATTATTTGAAGTTCTAACAATTACCCAACAGTAATTTGTATACCCATCGTTTGCTATTTTTCTCGAGAGAAGCCACTAGTGAAACCTACGGCCCCCGGGTCTCTTTCTCATATTATTTGCCTTTGCGATCTATTTTCCTTTGCTTTTATTTTCAGATATATTAAACCAAAAATACAAAAATACCTTGCTGCAATTTATTCTTATTTATTTTATTTGGCATTCGATCTATCAATCTACTACAATTTATTCACCTCCGTTTGCCAATTTCTGGCGCCATTACCCGAAAGGGATTGACAATCTCTTTAATACGTCAGGTTGCGAGTATTTGTTATTTGTGTGCAGGTGTCGTTTATGTATTGTTGCTTGGTTCTCCTACTGGTTCGATAACCTTGGTTTCATCACTGAGGGAAATACCTACCGTCGTTGTGTTGCATCATCCCTTCCTCTTTGGGGAAATACTCACGTAGCTTCAAGCCGCATCAATGACATATTGTTGATTGGAAATGATGTAGAATTTCTGGATAGCATAAAAGGATACATGAATAAAAGTTTTTCAATGAAAGACCTCGGTGAAGCTGCTTATATATTGGGCATCAATATCTATAGAGGTAGATCAAGACGCTTAATTGGACTTTCACAAAGCACATACCTTGATAAAGTTTTGAAGAAGTTCAAAATGGATCGGTCAAAGAAAGGGTTCTTGCTTGTGTTACAAGGTGTGAAGTTGAGTCAGAGTCAATGCCCGACCACTACAGAAGATAGAGAGAAAATGAAAGTCATTCCCTATGCCTCAGCCATAGGTTCTATCATGTATGCTATGTTGTGTACCCACTGGTACAGCGACGTCCTAAACAAATGATTTAAAACCCCTTTCCGTGACGACATTTGGAACCGTCGCCAAGTGAGTGTGTGCAATAGGGTGTCCTTCTCACACGACCCAGAAATCGTCGGGGATAGGCCCTCCTGGGACCCAGGCTGGGGCCGTGTGTGATCGTGCGAGGCATCGAAACCCAATCATTTCCGTAGGTATGTACATCCCACACGATGAATCTCAGAAATCATTTTCGTAGGTATGTACATCCCACACGGTGAATCCCAGAAATCATTTCGGTAGGTATGTACATCCCACACGGTGAATCCCAGAAATCATTTCCGTAGGTACGTACATCCCACATGGTGAATCCCAGAAATCATTTCCGTAGGTATGTACATCCCACACGGTGAATCCCAGAAAATCATTTCCGTAAGTATGTACATCCCACACAGTTCTTTGTGTAGAAACGTTTGTGCAAGGTGGCCTAACGCAAACAGTTCGCTGCTGGAAGCCATGTGTGATTGTTAGTTGATCGAACATGCCTACTTTCTATAAACCGTGCGGGTTGTTTGAGTTCATAGCCCACAGTGTTGTTTGAGTAACCGTTTGCAATAGAAAACCCCAATAAGAAGGGTAATTAGCCTATTATTGATAATCCGTGTACTAATCAAACTAATATTTCTTATAAAACACGCCAGATATTTCATATCCGTATAAAAGCGACCAGGATTTCATAATCGAATTACATCAGATAGCTTCGGCACTCAGTTACGCCATTACACAACAGCACCAAGCTTCACATGCAGCATCAAAAACCTTTGGAAACTAGCATCATACATGGTAAATAGACAGATGAATCTCATCTGGGAAACTACAGAAGCAGAAGGCAAATATTGAGCCTTCAGTGATGTTGAATGTCCTTGCAACTTTAGGCCAGTGGCTATGGATAATTGCCCGCCCAACCTCCGTCCCCTTCAGCAAGACTTCAATATTGTACCGTGGGTGTTGAATGAATACCTTCCTCACCTCTTGACCATGCAGGTGGTTTGAGAGGTAATCATCGGTGAAATGCTTTGAAAAGTACTGAAAACAAAGCTATGCATAAATCACTGTTGTAAATTTTGAAATGGCGCAAGGGGTAAAAACAAGGTAAAAGAGTTGGTACCATCCTATAGTTGACTGATGTCTTCTTCATTGTGCAAACAAAGATCTTGCTGTTATTTGTCACAAATTTCTTCATCCTAACAATCTCTCTGAGTTTCTTGACTTGACTGATATTCATGGACATCTCATTTCGCCATATGCAAAATGGGTCGAACAGTGGGTCTAAGCCTCTGACAGCAGGACCTACATGTGCAAGAGCAAATTGTAAGAAACCTAAATATTAGAATGATTCCTGCAACTGCACAATAATGTGCTATTAGCCAAAGGACCCTGCTTGAACAAACCTCGATGGTAAACCGCAGTGGCTCCCATTGTTTCCCTGCAACACACATAAGGAAGATCTTGATCAGGTTAACTGAGAGTTTCCATACTATCAGTTGACTATGTATTGAGTACAGCCAAATTCGATTGGTGTCACATGCATAACAATACAAAATTGTACCCACAACAAATGAAAATCAAATTGCAGAACTGAACCAAACAGTTAAATGGACAACAGACCAAATTAACCAAAATAGTTAACTGAGCATGACATTGCAAAATAGAAACATGTACTAGAAGATAGGACAGTTAACAAAACAAAGAATGCTTGAGAATAGTACTACGAAATGTAGCAATTGTTGGACCAAAGTGTTAACTGAACATTACATTTCAGAGGACCACACTTTTAACTCAACATCAGATTGCATATTAACATTACAGAGGACAAATCACTAGAAGGCACTGGCGGTGGCCTCGAGAAAACATCACGAACTGTATTTTAAAGTAGACAACCACGCGGCAGTGTCGACGGTGGCCTCGAAGACGAGGTGCTCCTCCAAGATCTGGCGGTCGACACGCATGTCAGCCATATCGACCTCGTTCGTGCATGCGGCTGCATGCTACTCAGCTCCATGTTATACTGCGTGTAAATGGATGTGGGCAGGGCTTAATTGGAGGAGGGGGCAGTGATTTCGATGGAAGGTTCCGCTCCGTCAGTCGGGGCATGTGGGACGGGAAAAGAAGAAGATGGTGTGGGTGGGGTGTGGATTACCTAACCATATCTATGAGGCCACACAGCAAGAAGAAGGGTCGGCGGTGAGGAGGCCGCGTAGCAAGAAGAAGGGTCGCTGGCAAGGAGGCGGCGATGCAAGAAGAAGGGTCGCGGGCGAGGAGGCGCCGCTGCAAGAAGAAGGGTAGTCGGCGAGGAGGCGGCGCTGCAAGAAGAAGGGTCACCGGTGAGGAGGCTGAGCTTCCAGTAAGCAACAGTGAAGGTTTGAACTTGGAAAGCAAGGAGGAACAGTGGAAATGTGGCTTTTGGTAGGAGGGAGGGGGCGAGGAGATAGATATCTCCGCGGTGGCCAAAAAAAATTGCTCTGTGCCACGAGAAACTGGCGCGCAAGTGTGGTTCAAGCAGGGGCGGTGGACTATAGACGACGAAGCTTCCTGCGTAAGCCAGACAAGACGGTACGCCAAGATATTTTATATCGCATCCCACACGATTCTTTCTAGTAAATTGTTTGCGGTATACCTGATTTTTTCATTATGTTTTGACAAACAAAATGGTGTTACGGAGGGAAAGGATGGTGTTTGAATTGCTAGAACATTTACGTACAGTGAATATGCAACTAGTACATGAGTGTCGTGTTTAAATTTGGAATTATTCCGGGTTCGTTTGGCATTTTTTATGCATTAATTGAGGTTCTGGGCATTTAGTGTGCATAATTCAAATTTGAACTACAAGCACATCCTCCAATGGACCAAAGTTTGCTGAAAAATCACATGTGTGTCTTTGGGTGAATTTATAGGTCCCATGCAAGAAATGGGAATAAAATTCAAACATCTGGGTGTTGTGGCTTGGCCGGAATGATTGAGAAACTTGGTTTTTTAATTCATATAAATCCAAAACACGGCTGAAAAACATAAAACTTGGCATGGTGTCATGACATGGCACCAGCATGTTGCAGTATTTTTTTGGCCAAATTGGGACAAGCTTTGGTGTAAGCTTGTTGCAAACCGGAGCTTCCCTCAAGAAGGCACCTGGTTCTGAGAGGGAACGTGTCACCTCCGTGTGCAAAACGACATACGCACACTGCCTTCTCCCGCCTTAATTTTTCTACACAGGAAGATTAGACCAAATAGAAGTATCGTGCTAAATTTTGGAATTAGCACGTGTTCGTTTGGCCTTTTTTATACATTAATTAAGTTTCTGCGCATTTAATATGTATAATTCAAATTTGAACTACAAGCATGTGCTCCAGTGCACCAAAGTTGTTTGAAAAATCACATGTGTGTCCTTGGGTAAATTTCTAGGTCCCATGCAAGAGATGGGAGTGAAATTCAAACATCTGGGCGTCGTGGCTCGGCCGGAAAGATTCAAAAACTTAGTTTTTTAATTCCCGTAATTCCAAAACACGCGTGAAAATCATGAAACTTGGCATGGTGTCATGACATGGCACCAACATGTTGCGGTAATTTTTTTGGTCGTATTGGGACAAGCTTTGGTGTAGGCTTCTTGCAAACCGGAACTTCCCTCAAGAAGGCCCGTGGTTCCGAGAGGGAATGTGTCACCTCCGTGTGCGAAACGACATACGTACACTGCCTTCTCCCGCCTTAATATTTTTACACAGCCAGATTAGACCAAATAGAAGTACCGTGCTAAATTTTGGAATTATTCTGGGTTCGTTTGTCCTTTTTTATACATTAATTGAGTTTCCGGGCATTTAATATGCATAATTCAAATTTGAACTACAAGCACAGGCTCCAGTGAACCAAAGTTGTTTGAAAAATCACATGTGTGTCCTTGGGTGAATTTCTAGGTCCCATGCAAGAGATGGCACTGAAATTCAAACATCTGGATGTCGTGGCTCGGCCAAAAAGATAGAGAAACTTGGTTTTTTAATTCCTGTAATTCCAAAACACACCTGAAAATCATGAAACTTGGCATGGTGTCATGACATGGCACGAACATGATGCGGTAATGTTTTTGGCCGAACTAGGACAAGCTTTGGTGTAAGCTTCTTGCAAACCAGAGCTTCCCTCAAGAAGGCTCGTGGTTCCGAGAGGGAACGTGTCACCTCCATGTGCGAAACAACATACATACACTGCCTTCTCCCTCCTTAATTTTTTTACATAGCCAGATTAGACCAAATAAGTATCATGCTAAATTTTGGAATTATTCCGGGCTCGTTTGGCCTTTTTTATACATTAATTGAGTTTCTAGGCATTTAATGTGCATAATTCAAATTTGAACTACAAGCACAGGCTCCAGTGCACCAAAGTTGTTTGAAAAATCGCATGTGTGTCCTTAGGTGAATTTCTAGGTCCCCATGCAAGAGATGGGACTGAAATTCAAACATCTGGGCTTCGTGGCTTGGCTGGAAAGATTGAGAAACTTGGTTTTTTAATTCCTATAATTCCAAAACACGCCTGAAAATCATGAAACTTGGCATGGTCTCATGACATGGCACCAACATGCTGCGGTAATTTTTTTGGCTGAACTGGGACAAGCTTTGGTGTAAGCTTCTTGCAAACCGGAGCTTCCCTCAAGAAGGCTCGTGGTTCCGAGAGGGAATGTGTCACCTCCGTGTGCGAAACGACATACGTACACTGCCTTCTCCTGCATTAATTTTTTTACACAACCAGATTAGACCAAATAGAAGTACCGTGCTAAATTTTGAGATTATTCCGGGTTCGTTTGGCCTTTTTATACATTAATTGAGTTTTTGGGCATTTAATATGCATAATTCAAATTTGAACTACAAGCACATGCTCCAGTGCACCAAGTTGTTTGAAAAATCACATGCGTGTCCTTGGGTGAATTTCTAGGTCCCATGCAAGAGATCGGAGTGAAATTCAAACATCTGGGCATCGTGGCTCGGCCGGAAAGATTGAGAAACTTGGTTTTTTAATTCCTGTAATTCCAAAACACACCTGAAAATCATGAAACTTGGCATGGTCTCATGACATGGCACCAACATGTTGTAGTGATTTTTCTGTCCGATTTGCGAAGGCGCACACATTAACAATCAACAAAGTCATTTTGGAACAAGTGTTGTCCCGTTACAAATTGAAAACGCAAGTATTATTGAAATCATGGGCGTTCGAATTACCAATTACGTGCGGCCACGCGTCCCCTTTTTTTATTGGCTATGAGGTGCCGTGCGGGGTAGCTATTTGAGTACGGGAGGCGTGCGATCAGACCCCTGCGTGTGCTCATCGGGAGGAGTGCCCTTTTGCCCGCTACCCTCCGCGCACCTCCCTCCCAACGTCTCCATTAATGGCTCCCGAGCACCTGTTCTACGGCGTGGTTGTATGTCTCACTGGACTGAGATTTAAGAGAGAAAAATGAAAATCTAAAAAGAAAGTTTTGCACGGATCTTGATGTAAGATCCGGCGGACCTATATAGCATCAACGGCAACTTATAGCAAGCATGATGAATATAAGGATGATGACATTAGATAATAATTGTCTTACATATTTATAAACATAATTAAAAAAAGCCACATGCGACAACGCCCGATATACACAAGGGAAAAAGAAGAAGGAAGCCACAGCAGGAACTAGTCTCCGAGACGGGCGGCGATGAGCTCTTTCTTATCCTCAAGATGCTGGTTGAGAGCATCCATGGATTCCTCCACCAGCCTTCTGCGCTCGATGCGCAGCATGGCATTCTCGTCCATAAGTTTCTCGACGATGACGCCGGTCCTCTTCAACAAGGCAGTGGTCTACTCCTACTGCTCCGCACTTCCGACGATCTTCGCCCTCAGCAGGTCGCGCTCGGCCCGGAGCTTTGCATTGCTCTCATTTAGTGGACGGATGACGTCGGTAGACTATTCAAACAAGGCTTGCAGGTCATCCTGCAACCTCTCCCACCTGGAGATCTGATCCATCTGCCTGAGGACGAGGGCACGCATGCGCCTGTAAGAGTCCTCGCCTGTCCGTGAGGCAATTTCCTAGGCCGCCGCGGCGTGGGAGGACATCTCTTCTGCATTCGTGGCGCGGCGGGACATCTCTACTGCTTCCGTGGCATGGCCAGACCAGTCTGCTGCATCGACGGCGCGGTGGGTCCTCTGTGCTACTTCGGCGGTGCGACAGGACCTCTCTGCTGCTACGGCCGTGCGGCGGGACATGTTGGTTGCTTTTGCAGCAAGGCGGGACATCTCTCGTGCTCCCGCTTCCAGGCTCGCCTCTCCCTGGTGGCAATCTCTCGACCCAGAACTCACGCTGGCCATGGTGGACGCAAGGGAACGATGATGAATGAATTGTTTGTTTTTAACTTTTTGTGGATGAGGAGTTGAGGAGGAATGTGCAGTCATCTTGGAGTAGTAGTATTTATAACCGCGTAGTAATACGCTCCTAAGTGGGAAACCGTTTAGGTTTTGATCGGTGTGAACAGGTTTGCAATTTGGAATGTGATGAGACGCGTGCTCAAAATTTACTGATGGTTATAAGTGCGGCACTATTCCCGGAAGGCGTAACGTGGGCACGTACGCCTTCTCAGTCGCGTACGTGGCGTTTGCACCATAGGGTGCACCGCAATAGGCAATGCCAGCACCATCGTGCATGGTTCTTTTAATTAGAATGTGTGTGCCCGTCTAGCGCACACACGTTGATCTATCTATCTGTTTTAGTTTGTTGTGGCTAATCACAAACAGTTCATCCATGTGAAGTGTATGCCATCAATCGCAGACACTTTGATCTGGCTGACCCATTTCTGTTCTGTTGCCTAATCGCAGACCGTTTCTTTTGTGTTGCCTAATCACAAACAGTTCATCCGAGGGAACCATATGTTGCGTATCACACACGCCTTCATCTGGCTGCCTGTTTCTTTTGTTCCTCCTCATCACAAACAGTTAATTGAACTAAACCGTATTCCCTTCATCGCACACACAACTAAAACTTGAACCGTGTTTGACGCATCCATCATCACAAACATTTTATACATTTATGACGGTTTTCATACAGCACCGTTTGTGATTATTGCATCGCGCACAGTTTCTCGAAGGGTCTCTGATCGTAGTGTCGCATTAGCAGCATCCTACAGTAGTGACCAGACCCAATGTGTGCCTTGATATAAGTTTAGCAGCGAGGTACCAAAGTAATCCAGGAGTGGATCACTAGAGAGCGGTCAAGAACATCCTGAAGTACTTGAAAAGGACTAAGGATATGTTTCTCGTTTATGGAGGTGACAAAGAGCTCGTTGTAAATGGTTACGTCGATGCTAGCTTTGACACTGATCCGGATGACTCTAAGGCACAAACCGGATACGTATTATATTGAATGGTGGAGCTGTCAGTTGGTGCAGTTCCAAGCAGAGCGTCATGGCGGGATCTATGTGTGAAGTGGAGTACATAGCTGCTTCAGAAGCAGCAAATGAAGGAGTTTGGATGAAGGAGTTCGTATCCGATCTAGGTGTAATACCTAGTGCATCGGGTCCAATGAAAATCTTTTGTGACAATACTGGAGCAATTGCCTTAGCGAAGGAATCCAGATTTCACAAAAGAACCAAACACATCTAGAGACGCTTCAACTCCATCCATGATCAAATCAAGGAGGGAGACACAGAGATTTGCAAAATACATATGGATCTGAATGTTGCAGACCCGCTGACTAAGCCTCTTCCACGAGCAAAACACGATCAACACCAAGACTCCATGGGTGTTAGAATCATTACAATGTAATCTATATTATTGACTCTAGTGCAAGTGGGAGACTGAAGGAAATATGCCCTAGAGGAAATAATAAAGTTGTTATTTTATATTTCCTTATATAATGATAAAGGTTTATTATTCATGCTAGAATTGTATTAACTGAAAACTTGATACATGTGTGGATACATAGACAAAACATTGTGTCCCTAGTAAGCCTCTACTAGACTAGCTCGATAATCAAAGATGGTTGAGTTTCCTAACCATAGACATGTGTTGTCATTTGATGAATGGGATCACATCATTAGGATAATGATGTGATGGACAAGACCCATCCGTTAGCTTAGCATATTGATTGTTCCATTTTATTGCTATTGCTTTCTTCATGTCATATACATATTCCTTTGACTATGAGACTATGCAACTCCTGGACACTAGAGGAATACTTTGTGTGCTATCAAACGTCACAACGTAACTGGGTGATTACAAAGATGCTCTACAGGTATCTCCGAAGGTGTTTGTTGGGTTGGCATAGATCAAGATTAGGATTTGTCACTCCGAGTATCGAAGAGGTATCTCTGGGCCCTCTCGGTAATGCACATCATAAGAAGACTTGCAAGCAAAGTGACTAATGAGTTAGTTGCGGGATGATGTATTACGGAATGAGTAAAGAGACTTTCCATTAATGAGATTGAACTAGGTATGAAGATACCGGTGATCGAATCTTGGGCAAGTAACATACCGATGACAAAGGGAATAACGTATGTTGTCATTACGGTTCGACCGATAAAGATCTTCGTAGAATATGTAGGAACCAATATGAGCATCTAGGTTCCGTTGTTGGTTATTGACCGGAGAGGTGTCTCGGTCATGTCTACATAGTTCTCGAACCCGTATGGTCCGAACGCTTAACATTCGATGACGATTTAGTATTATATGAGTTATGTGATTTCGTGAACGAATGTTGTTCGGAGTCCCGGATGAGATCACGAACATGACGAGGAGTCTTGAAATGGTCAAGAGGTAAAGATTAATATATAGGATGATAGCATTCGGACACCAGAAGTGTTCCGGAGTGTACCGGGTATTTATCAGATTACCGGAGGGGTTACCGGACACCCCGGGAGGTTAATGGGCCACATGGGATAAAGGGGAAGGGGCACACCAGACCATAAGGGGCTGGCGCACCCCTCCTAGGCCGCCGGCCAAGTGGGAGAAGGAAAGGGGGCAGTGGGCCTCCCCTTCCTTTCCTCTCCCCTCTCTTCCTTTTCCCTTGCGGAAAATATGGTAAGGGGGCGAATTGGAATAGGCCCCCAAGTAGGATTCCTCCTACTTGGGGCGCCCCAAGGCTGTTTGATACGTCTCCAACGTATCTATAACTTTTTATTGTTCCATGCTATTATATTATCAATCTTGGATGTTTTAAATGCATTTATATGATATTTTATATGATTTTTGGGACTAACCTATTAACCTAGAGCCCAGTGCCAGATTCTGTTTTTTCCTTGTTTCTGAGTTTTGCAGAAAAGGAATATCAAACGGAGTCCAATTGACCTGAAACTCCATGACGGTTGTTTTTGGACCAGAAGAAGCCCCCGAAGCAAAAGAGTTGGGCCAGAAGAGCCACGAGGCCTCCACAAGGGTGGAGGGCGCGCCCTACCCCCCTGGCATGCCCTCCGACCCTGTGGGCCCCTCATGGACTCCCCTGACTTGTTCTCGATGCCAACACCTCTTATATATCCCCGAACCTCCAGAACAGAACCTAGATCGGGAGTCCCGCTGCCGCAAGCCTTTGTAGCCACCAAAAACCAATCAGGACCCTGTTCCGGCACCCTGCCGGAGGGGGAAATCATCACCGATGGCCATCTTCATCATCCTGGCGCTCTCCATGACGAGGAGGGAGTAGTTCACCCTCGGGGCTAAGGGTATGTACCAGTAGCTATGTGTTTGATCTCTCTCTCTCTCTCTCGTGTTCTTGATATGTCACGATCTTGATATACCGCGAGCTATGCTATTATAGTTGGATCTTATGATGTTTCTCCCCCTCTACCTTCTTGTAATGGATTGAGTTTTCCCTTTGAAGTTATCTTATCGGATTGAGTCTTTAAGGATTTAAGAACACTTGATGAATGTCTTGCATGTGCTTATCTATGGTGACAATGGGATATTCACGTGATCTACTTGATGTATGTTTTGGTGATCAACTTGCGGGTTCTGTGACCTTGTGAACTTATGCATAGGGGTTGGCACACGTTTTCGTCTCGACTCTTCGGTAGAAACTTTGGGGCGCTCTTTGAAGTTCTTTGTGTTGGTTCGAACGGATGAATCTGAGATTGTGTGACGCATATCGTATAATCAAACCCGCGGATACTTGTGGTGATATTGGAGTATCTAGGTGACATTGGGGTTTTGGTTGATGTGTGTCTTAAGTGTTATTTTAGTAAGAACTCTAGGGATGTTTGTCACACTTATAGGAATAGCCCAATAGATCGATCTGAAGGAATAACTTTGAGGTGGTTTCGTACCCTACAATAATCTATTCGTTTGTTCTCCGCTATTAGTGACTTTGGAGTGACTCTTTGTTGCATGTTGAGGGATTGTTATATGATCTAATTATGTTATCATTGTTGAGAGAACTTGCACTAGTGAAAGTATGAACCCTAGGCCTTGTTTCGAAGCATTGCAATACTGTTTTCGCTCACTTTTACTAGTAGTTACCTTGCTATTTTTATATTTTCATATTACAAAAACCTTTATATACCATCCATATTGCACTTGTATCACCATCTCTTCGCCGAACTAGTGCACCTATACAATATACCATTGTATTGGGTATGTTGGGGACACAAGATACTCTTTGTTATTTGGTTGCAGGGTTGTTTGAGAGAGACCATCTTCACCCTACACCTCCCACGGATTGATAAACATTAGGTCATCCACTTGAGGGAAAATTGTTGATGTCCTACAAAACTCTGCACTTGGAGGCCCAACAACGTCTACAAGGATAAAGTTGCTTAGTAGACATCACGGATCCCCTCCCCCTCCCACCTATATATACGTGGGGAGGGGGTGCCTAGAACACACACCAACAATTGTTAGTCGTATGCGGCGCCCCCCTCGATGGTTTACGCCTCTGGTCATATCTTCGTAGTGCTTAGACAAATCCCTGCACGGATCACTTCACCATCACTGTCACTACGCCGTCGTGCTGACAGGAACTCATCTTCTTCCTCGACACCTTTGCTGGATCAATAGGACGAGGGACGTCATCGAGCTGAACGTGTGAAGAACTCGGAGGTGTCGTATGTCCGGTGCTTGATCAGTCGGATCTAGAAGAAGTTCGACTACATCAATCGCGTTGTCAAATGCTTCCGCTTTCGGTCTACGAGGGTACATGGACACACTCTCCCCCTCTCGTTGCTATGCATCTCTAGGATAGATCTTGCGTGAGCATAGGAAATTTTTGTAATTGCATGCTACTTCCTAACAGGAGGAGCCTCAGGAGTGGGACCCTTAGGTGCCCGCTCCCCAGCACTTCAACATAGGGCCCCTTGGCTTCTTCGAGTGGTGATTACCAAGTTAGGCCAAAATCCTAAGCTTGGGGGAGTATGTATTTCCGCCAACATTACATTCATGTTCACACATTTTTTTTAGTTGTCGGTGTCCACACTCTTTCATTGTATTATCCATGCTAAATTTATTTTCTCGCTTTCTTCTTGTGTGTTTGAAAAACTTTGAGAAAATAAAAAATTATTTCCTGCTTCTTATGATTTTTCTTTCTAGTGTAGTTAGCTGTAGTATCTAAAAAGAAAACTCAAAAATATTTCCTTATTCTTCTTTTACTTGTTGGGAGCTTGCTCGTGTAAATATTTTTTCTCGTTTTTGTTTTTCTTTCTTTAATTTGCTCATTCAAGAAAAACCAAAAACTCCAAAAACATTTTAGTGTGTTTCTCTGAATTTATTTTCTTTCTATTGAGTCATACCGAGGAGAAGACCACGATGAAAATGTTGAGTGGCTCTCATATGCATTATTGTTGATCTAACAAAGAGCCCATATTACCTTGTCTTCTCCTTTTGAATAAAATGTTTGTAGATTCCAGCTTAGTCCACGAAACTCTAGCACTATTATTATTTTCATATCGTTTGGTCATGCAAGTGAAAGGCAATAATGACGATATTTGATGAATTGGTTGTGGCAGAGAGAAACGGGTATGAACTCGACTTGTTCTGTTTTTGTAAATATGTTTAACCTAGTATCCATGATTCAGCCTATCGTGATCAAACATGTTTGCAATGACAATTAGAGATTATAGTTTCTCATGCTATGCATAAGTAGCTAGGAGTGGATAATGATTTATCTTGGATGTCAACATCACATTAAAATGATTGTGATGTAGTATGATGATATGGTATCCTCCTCTGAATGTTCGAGTGTCTTGACTTGCCACATGTTCATGCATGTAGTTGACTCAAAACCAACATAGCCTCTATGATATCTATGTTCATGGTGTTCATATCGTACTCATGCTAGTATCCAATGTTACTTATGCATAATGCATGTTCATGACCGTTGTTTCTCTCTAGCTGGCCGCTTCCCAACCTAATTGCTAGCCGTCGCCTGTACTAAGCGGAAATACTACTTGTGCAACAAAATCCTAAAACCCAAGTTATTCCAGATGAGTCCACCATACCTACCTATATGCGGTATTACCCTGCCGTCGTAAGTAAATTTGCATGTGCCACCTCTAAAAACTTCAAATAAATATCCTTTGTGTGTGCCTGGATTGTTCATAGAGCGATAGGAGGTAGTCAGTATCTTCCATGCTAAGCGGGTTATTCTCATGACGAGTGTTTATTCACTTGTCCTTGCACGAGAGGGGCGGTAATAGGGATTACCAGTCCCAAACTACAAAAAGAAAAGAGCTTACAAATAATCAAACAAAAACTCCTATGGAGTAATAACCTTTACTTTATCGCCTGGGAACCGCCACTAATGTGTTTAGCATGGAAGATATTGATAACTGATGGTCGCGAAGTAAATAAGAAGGGTGCATTTCTTAAATTTTCATTTACCTATGTTTTAAAAACTTGAGCTCTGGCACCGCTATAAATCACTGCTTCCCTCTGCAAAGGGACTGTCTATTTACTTTTATGTTGAGTCATCACTTTCTCTAATAAGCGTCAGATCTGAGAGCATTGTTGTCATGCCATGCATTGTGTGTAGCTAATGTTGGGTGCATCATGACTGGATCTTTTCTACCATGAATTACAATGTTTAGTCGCTGCTTGAACTTTGGAGGTGCTCTGCATTTATGTTTTGCGGTCTTAGAAAGGGCTAGCGAGATACCACTATTGTCATATTATATCATGGTTGTTTTGACAATGTGTTGTTGTTTGAGATATCTTATTATTGCTCGCTAGCTGATTATGACATTGATATGAGTTAATATAATTTTTAAGAGTTACTGCCGACATGGTTAGTTATAATCTTGGCTGAAAACCTGGGTGTTGTTTAAGCTTATTTATGCAAACAAGAGCAAAAGAGTTCATAAAAGTTTTTCTTTTGCACTTTCAGTTTATCAACTGAATTGCTTGAGGACAAGCAAATGTTTAAGCTTGGGGGAGTTGATACGTCTCTGTCGTATCTACTTTTCCTCACGCTTTTCCTCTTGTTTTGGACTCTAATTTGCATGATTTGAATGAAACTAACCCGAACTGATGCTGTTTTCAACAGAACTGCCATGGTGCTGTTTTTTGTGCAGAAATAAAAGTTCTCGGATTGGAATGAAACTTTGCCAGGAATTTTTATACAAATAAAGATAATTTCTGGAGCCAAGAACCACCGGAGAGGGGCACCTGGGTGGGCACAACCCACCTAGGTGCCCCCCCTCCAGGCGCGCCCAGGTGGGTTGTCCCCAACTAGTGGCCTCGCAGACCCTAGAACCGACGCTATAAAATCACACATTTCTAGAGAAAAAATCAAGGAGGAAGAATTATCTCATTTCGCGATACGGAGCCGCCGTCACCTCCCGTTCTTCATCGGGAGACCAGATCTGGAGTCTGTTTGGGGCTCCAGAGAGGAGAATCTTCGGTCTTTTTCATCGCCAACTCTCCTCCATCGCCAATTCCATGATGCTCTCCACCATGAGTGAGTAATTCCTTTGTACGCTCGCTGGTCGGTGAGGAGTTGGATGAGATTCATCATGTAATCGAGTTAGTTTGTTAGGGCTTGATCCCTAGTATCCAGTATGTTCTGAGATTGATGTTGCTATGACTTTGCCATGCTTAATGCTTGTCACTTTGGGCCCGGGTGCCATGATTTCAGATCTAAACCGTTTATGTTATCACCATTATATCTATGTTCTTGATCCGATCTTGCAAGTTATATTCACCTACTACGTGTTATGATCCGGCAACCCCGGACTGACAATAGTGGGGACACTTCCCGGTGATGACCGTAGTTTGAGGAATTCATGTATTCACTGTGTGTTAATGCTTTGTTCTGGTTCTCTATTAAACGGAGTCCTTAATATCCCTTAGTTTCCAATAGGACCCTGCTGCCACGGGAGGGTAGGACAAAAGATGTCATGCAAGTTCTTTCCATAAGCACGTATGACTATTTACGGAATACATGCCTAAATTACATTAATGAACTGGAGCTAGTGTCGTATCGCCCTAGGTTATGACTGTTATATGATGAATATCATCCAACAAATCGCCGGTCCAATGCCTATGATTTTCCTACATATTGATCTTGCTAAGTTAATACTGCTGCTGTTATTATTGTCACTGCTACAAAACTATTACTATCACTGTTACTGTTACTATTGCTGCTACCACTATTATCAAAGCTATCATACTACTTTGCTACTGATCACATTGTTGCAGATAATTAATCTACAGGTGTGATTGAATTGACAACTCAGCTGCTAATACTTGCAAATATTCTTTGGCTCCCCTTGTGTTGAATCAATAAATTTGGGTTGAATACTCTACCCTCGAAAACTGTTGCGATCCCTTATACTTGTGGGTTATCATAGCTCGCTAGATGAATGGAGAACCCAAGATTATGAAAATGCCAAGGTATTTAAATAAAAAGTTAAAAGATGGCTTGATAAAATCCAAAAGCGGGAATTCGAAGTTGGAGAATATGTTCTTTTGTACAACTCTTGTTTTAGATTCTTTGCAGGAAAACTTCTCTCCAAATGGGAAGGACCATATACTATCGAAGAGGTTTACCATTCTGGAGCCATCAAAATAAATAATGCCGAAGGTACTAACCCGAAGGTGGTCAATGGGCAAAGAATTAAACACTATATCTCAGGTACGCCTATTAATGTTGAAAGCAATATTATTCAAACCATGACACCAGAGGAACACATAAAAGAAACCTTTCGGAACACTCCAGAATCGTAAAAAAAGAGGAGGTACGTGATACGGTAAGTAAACGGACTCCGAAAAATCCGCAAAAATATTTTCTGTCAGTTTTGGAATATTACAAAAATTAGGAAAATAAGAAATATCCAGGAAGGCAACCGAGGAGGGCACAAGACACCAGGGCGTGCCTGGCATGCCTGCCGTGCCCAGGTGGGTTGTGCCCACCTCGGGCACCTTCCTGACTCCGTTTTCACCTCGTTTTGCTTCTTTCCCAAGATAAAAAATCCGTATATACCCACTGAACGTATTGACCATGGTATCACAGAAAAATCCTCTGTTCTTCTTTCTTGCAGTTTTTCTGTCAGATCTATCGAGCCAGGCATCATGTCTTCCCCCTCTTCCAACAAAGTAGAAGAGGATGCTTGGTTGATGAAGATAGAACTAAAGAGAGAGGCACCAGAGGAAACCATCAAGGGTGACAGGCCAAGGAAGTTGCAGGAGATCAAGCCCCAGCAGTAGGGAAAACCGTTCCAGCAATAGAAGAAGAAGGTATCCTTAAACCATACTATGATCATCTTACCCCTACTAAAATTGAAGCTTTTCAATCATCGAAATGGTCCGTGTGCAAAATAAATATCTTACTCATGAAAATATTCTGTTGCAAGAGCATATCATCGCCCTCCGGAACATCATTCGTAGACTGGAGTATCTCTTGAGCTTGAAGTGTGAAGCTACTACCTCATCATATACACCACCTCCTTCTTCATCGCCAAAGGAGACTTGAGTACATGGTATGGACACTTCCCTTGGCTTGTGCCAAGCTTGGGGGAGGTGCCCCGGTATCGTATCACCACCACTATCTTTGCTTTTATTTATCTTAGTTCGATCTTTAGTTATGTTTTGAATTAGTTGAATAAAAGTTTAGTTCTGTCTATCTTAGAGTGTTTGCCTAGTGATCTATCTATCTATGCAATCGTGTGGGAGATATATAATAAAGAGTAGTTTGAGTTGTGTTTATTTACTCTTTTGTTCCAATAAAAGGAAAAGGAAATAATGAAAAAGATCAGATGCTAATCTTATGGTAAGTAATGACACCACATAAGGAAAAGTATAAGTGGTAAAATTTATTGGAGATTGACAAACATAGCATTGGTCAATGATGCAATTCATGAAAGAATTAATAAGGGGAGAGAAGATTCACGTGCAAATACACTATCTTGGACATCTTTTATGATTGTGAGCCCCCACCAAAATATTGTATGCCAAAATTGTGGACGTTGGACAAGGAAGACAATGTAATGATTTATGATTTTTCATATTCGCATAGAAGTTATATTATCATAGATCCCTTAACATGTGGTGCTTGCTCAATATCTTTGCTAGCCAAAAATTCCGCACTAAGTAGAGATACTACTTGTGCATACAAAAACCCTTAAACCCAAAATCTTGTTTTGAGAGTCCACCATACCTACATGTAGATTGAGTAAGATCCTTCAAGTAAGTTGTCATCAGTGCAATAAGGCAATAAAAATTGCTTCTAAATGTGTTGGATCATTTAGTGTAAGAGAAAATTGAGCGTTGTACGAACTTGTGATGGAAAAATAATAAAAGCAACAGGCTGCATAATAAAGGTTGCAATCACAAGGGGCAATATAACGTGATGTTCTTTTTCACTAAGAGATTGATCATACAAACAAAAAGCGCATGGCAACCTCTGCTTCCCTCTATGAAGGGCCTATCTTTTACTTTTATGTATTTACTTTTATGAAAGAGTCAAAGTATTCTTCCCTATTCCTTTTTATTTTCTTTTTTTGCAAGCATCATGTGGTGAGGAAAGATCTAGGCACATATATCCAGTTGGATATGGGTGGGCATGAGTTATTACTATTGACATCGCCCTTGAGGTGAATACGTTGGGAGGCGAAACCATAAGCCCCTATCTTTCTATGTGTCCGGTTGAAACTTTTTGCTCATATGTATGCGGTGGGTGTTAGCAATCATAGAAGACTATATGATTGTTGAGTATGTGGACTTGCCAAAAGACTCCGATATGAGACCCTTCCTGAAAACATGATGAATTGTAGTTGCAAAGTTGACTGAGAACATAGTTTGTTGGTTTCCAATAGAGTTTATGCTTTCACTTAAATGTTGTGATGAATTTTTACTTGTACATGAGAAGTTATATGATAAAAGTTATGTGATAAGGTTTTATGATAAAGGTTGTTGTTGTTATAATAACTAGAGAATACCCCGCGCGTTGCTGTGGGAATCGATTGCAATATATTTCAGTGATTTGATTGAATGAAGCTTCCATTGTTTAATTAATAATATGCAAACTAAAGCTAAAATTAAATATTATAATTTGTAATTGATTATTGTGTAGTTAGAAAATATTTTGAATATAAGTGGCATAACGTAATGGAAACTTTTTTTCATGCATGTTGAGTGCACCTTTGATGAGGTGGCATATGTGATGAGGTAAAAAGTGTGAATGAGATCAACTAATAATGGAAAAAAAATTCTCCTGCATGTAGTGGTGGGCCTTTGATGAGGTGGCATGTGTGCATGTTGAGATAAATAGGATAGTGGGGATCAACTTCTTATGTATATAGGATATGCACGATGCTTCTATGTCCGTATTTTGTTTTTATCGACACCTCTCTCTCTCTAAGCATGTGGACGTGTTTTAGATTTCGATTTTCGCTTGAGGACAAGCGAGGTCTAAGCTTGGGGGAGTTGATACGATCATTTCGCATCATGTTTTCCTACTGTTATTTATAATGTTTTTATGCATAATAATACTTTATGGAGTAATTCTAATCCCTTTTCTCTCATAATATGCAAGGTTTACACAAAGAGGGAGAATGCCGACAGCTGGAATTCTGGACCTGAAAAAGCTACGTCAAAGTTACATATTCTATACAACTCCAAATGAGCTGAAAATTTACGGAGAATTGTTTTGGAATATATAAAAAATACTGGAGCAAATAACTACCGGAGGGGGCCACCCTGGTGAGCACAAGACACCAAGGCACGCCTGGGCCCCCAGGCGCGCCCTGGTGAGTTGTGCCCTCCTCGGCCCACCTCCGGTGCCCATATTCTGGTATATAGGTCATTTTGACCTAGAAAAAATAAGGAGAGAACTTTTGGGACAGAGCACAGCAGTCTCGAGGCGGAACTTGGGCAGGAGCACTTTTGCCCTCCGGCAGAGCGATTCCGCCGAGGGAACTTCCCTCCCGGAGGGGGAAATCATCGCCATCGTCATCACCAACAACTATCTCATCTTTGGGAGGCCAATATTCATCAACATCTTCAACAACACCATCTCCTCTCAAACCCTAGTTCATCTCTTGTGTTCAATCTTTGTACCGGAACCTCAGATTGGTACCTGTGTGTGACTAGTAGTGTTGATTACATCTTGTAGTTGATTACTGTATGGTTTATTTGGGGGAAGATTATATGTTCAGATCCATTATGCTATTTAATACCCCTCTGATCTTGAGCATGATTATCATTTGTGAGTAGTAACTTTTGTTCTTGAGGTCACGGGAGAAGTCATGTTGCAAATAATCATGTGAACTTGATATGCATTCGATATTTTGATGATATGTATGTTGTGATTCCCTTAGTGGTGTCATGTGAACGTCGACTACATGGCACTCCACCATATTTGGGCCTAAGGGGATGCATTGTGGAGTAGTTATTAGATGATGGGTTGCTAGAGTGACAAAAGCTTAAACCCTAGTTTATGCGCTACTTCGTAAGGGACTGATTTGGATCCAAAAGTTTAATGCTATGGTTAGATTTTATCTTAATACTTTTCTCGTAGTTGCTGATGCTTGCGAGGGGGTTAATCATAAGTAGGAGGTTTGTTCAAGTAAGAACAACACCTAAGCACCGGTCCACCCACATATCAAATTAACAAAGTAGCGAACACGAATCAAACCAACATGATGAAAGTGACTAGATGAAATTCCCGTGTACCCTCAAGAACGCTTTGCTTATTATAAGAGACCGTTTTGGCATGTACTTTGCCACAAAAGGATTGGGCTACCTTGCTGCACTATATTTTCCATTACCGTTACTTGCTCGTTACAAATTACCTTGCTATCAAACTACTCGTTACCGACAATTTCAGTGCTTGCAGAAATTACCTTGTTGAAAACCACTTGTCATTTCCTTCTGCTCCTCGTTGGGTTCAACAATCTTACTTATCTAAAGGACTACGATTGATCCCCTATACTTGTGGGTCATCGCCCATTACAAAGCACCTCTGTCCATGGCAAGATAAATCAATCTAGTTGGCCTAACCAAACCAATAAATTGGAGAAGAAATACGAGGCTATAACAATCATGCATAAAAGAGTTTAGAGAAAACTCAAAGAATATTCATGGATAGATCTAATCATAAAGACACAATTCATCAGATCCTAATAAACACACCACAAAAAGTCATTACATTGAATAGATCTCCAAAAACACCAAGGAGAACATTGTATTGAAGATAAAATAGAGAGAAGAAGTCATCTAGATACTAACTATGGACCCATAGGTCCGTGGTAAACTACTCACGCATCATCGGAGGGCAGCAAGGATGATGTAGAACCCCCCGTGTGATCGAATCCCCCTCCGACAGGGTGCCGGAAAAGGCCTCCAGATGGGATGTCGTGGCTCTGGAACTTGCGGCGGTGGAAAAAGTATTTTGTGGACTCCTCTATTGGTTTCACTATTTTAGAGAATTTATAGAGGCGGAGTTAGGTCAAACGGAGCCATGTGGGCCCCACAAGCCACCAGGGCGCGCCTACCCCCCTGGGCATGCCCTGGTGCCTTGTGGGCCCATGGTTCATCATCTAGTCTTCTCCCAAAGCTTCTAGTGTCTCTTTTGTCCAGAAAAAATTCTCCAAAAAGTTTTGTGGCATTTGGAGTTCATTTGGTACTGATATTCTGTGAAACCAAAAACAAGCAAAAAATAGCAACTGGCACTGGGCACTAAGTTAATAGGGTAGTCCCAAAAAATGATATATAATTGCTTGAAAGTGTATATAAAACATCCAGGATTGATAATATAATAGCATGGAACAATCAAAAATTATAGATACGTTGGAGATGTATCAAGCATCCCAAGCTTAATTCATGCTCGTCCTCGAGTAGGTAAATGACAAAAACATAATTTTTGATGTGGAATGCTACCTAACATATTCATCATATATTCTTTTCTTTTGTAGCATGGATATTTGGACTTGAATGATTCAAAGGAATAGTCTATAATTTGACATGAAGACATCAATACTCAAGCATACTAATAAGCAACCATGTCTTTCAAAATATCAACGGTAAAGAAAGTTATCCCTAGCCCATTATGCCCAATCATTGATCCATTCATGAAACGCACTCAACATTAGCTACATCCAATGCAAAATTATGACAATAGTGCTCTCTAGTTGGTGCTTTATAAGAGAAGATGGAGCTCAAATTAAAAACAAAAATTGCATAAAAGTAAATAGACAGGCCCTTCACAGAGGGAGGCGGAGATTTGCAGAGGTGCCAGAGCTCAAGGCTTAAATTAGAGATAACATTATTTTGAGAGGCATGCTTATCCTGTCAACGAAAATGACCGAGAATTCCAATATCTTCCATGCTAGACAAATCATAGGCGCTTCCCAAACAGAAAATAAAGTTTATTCCCTTTCCACCAGTCTTTCACAATCCATGGCTAGCCGTATCCACAAGTGCCTTCCATACCAACACTTTCCAAGGAATTTGTTATTAGCATATTTTTTTCATTTTGGGGCTGCGCGTCCCTATTACCTGCCACACTCTCGTGCAATGACAAGTGAATAAACACTCATCGTGAGAATAAAATACCTAGCATCGAAAATATTGGCCATCCCCTGCAGCTTCATGAGAGGTACGGACACATAAAATGGAAATTTGTTTTGAAAAAATTAGAGTTGGTATGCATCTCCTAGATTAGATCTTGGCTATTCGTAGGATTTTTTTGTTTTTCATGCAACGTTCCCCATCAGTGGCATCATGAGCTAGGTCTATGCTTAGATGTATATGCACGAGTAGAACACAAAGAAGTTGTGGACGTTGATGTTCAGATTGCTTACCTCTATTTGTCTTATTTGGATTCAACGTTGTTGTGGGGTGAAGCGGCCCGGACCAACCTTGTCCTCGCACAAGAGACCGGTTCCATCGACTGACATGCAACTTGTATTGCATAAGGTGGCTGGCGGGTGTCTGTATCTCCTACTTTAGTTGGATTCAATTTGACATTAGAGGTCCTTGTAGAATGTTAAAAGGCAACTTGAATATCACTGTTGTGGCTTTGCGTAGGTAAGAATGGTTCTTGCTAGTTGCCCATAGTACTCACATAAAATATGCAACAACAACAAAGTAGAGGACGTCTAAATTGTTTTTGCAGGGCATGTTGTGATGTGGTATGGCCAAAACGTGATGTGATATATGATGATGTATGAGATGATCATGTTTTGTAATAGGTTCACGACTTGCATGTCGATGAGTACGGCAACCGGTAGGAGCCATAGGGTTGTCTTTAATTTATTGTATGACCTATGTGTCAATCATTAAACACCATGTAATTGCTTTACGTTATCGCTATGCGTTAGCAATAGTTGTAGAAGCAATAGTTGGCGGAGACAACCACGTGACGACATGATGATGGAGATCATGTTATCATGCCGGTGACAATGGAGATCATGCCGGTGCTTTGGAGATAGATATCAGAAGCAAGAGATGATAATGGCCATATCATGTCACATATATTGATTGCATGTGATGTTTATCCTTTTTATGCATCTTATTTTGCTTAGGACAATGGTAGCATTGTAAGATGATCCCTTCACTAAATTTCAGGAGTGTTCTCCCTAAGAATGCACCGTTGCAAAAGTTCGTCATTTCGAAGCACCTCGTGATGATCGGGTGTGATAGACTCTACGTTCACATACAATGGGTGTAAGCCAGTTTTACACATGCGAAATACTTGGGTTAAACTTGACGAGCATAGCATGTACAGAGATGGCCTTAGAACACGGAGGACCGAAAGGTCGAACATGAGTCATATAGTAGATATGATCAGCATAGGGATGTTTACCATTGATGACTGCCCCATCTCACATGATGATCAAACATGGTTCTTTAGTAATTTAAGTGGGAGTTCTTTAGTAATTTGATTAACAAAACTAATTATCATGAACTCAGTCTAATTATCTTTGCAAATTAATGTTGTAGATCAATGGTTCGCGCTGCAGCTCCCCTGAATTTTAACGTGTTCCTAGAGAAAGCTAAGTTGAAAGATGATGGAAGCAACTATGCAGACTCGGTCCATAATTTGAGGATTATCCTCACTGTTGCACAGAAAATGTATGTCCTTGATGCACCTCTTGGTGATGCACTCCCTCAAGAGTCGCCTAAAGATGTTGTGAACGTCTGGCAGACACGTACTAATGACTACTCGATAGTTTGGTGCGCCATGCTTTACAGCTTAGAACCGGGGCTCCAAAGACGTTTTGAGCATCATGGAGCATATGAGATGTTCCAGGAGCTGAAATTGGTATTTCAGGCTCACGCCCGGGTGAAGAGGTATGAAGCCTCCGGCAAGTTCTTTAGCTGTAAGATGGAAGAGAACAGCTCCATTAGCGAGAACATACTTGATGTCTACTACACAACTTATTCTTGTAGACTCGTGTTAGGTCTCCAAGCGCAGAGTTTTGTAAGACAGTAGCAATTTTCCCTCAAGTGGATGACCTAAGGTTTATCAATCCGTGGGAGGCATTGGATGAAGATGGTATCTCTCAAACAATCCTGCAACCAAATAACAAAGAGTCTCTTGTGTCCCCAACACACCCAATACAATAGTAAATTGTATAGGTGCACTAGTTCGGCGAAGAGATGGTGATACAAGTGTAGTAATGATAGTAGATATTGATTTTTGTAATAGAAACAATAAAAAACAGTAAAGTAGCAAGTAACAAAAGTGAGCACAAACGGTATTGCAATGGAAATGAGGCATAGGGTTCATACTTTCGCTAATGCAATCTCTCAACAATGCTAATATAATTGGATCATATAACAATCCCTCAACGTGCGACGAAGAATCACTACAAAGTTCTTATCTAGCGAAGAACATAAGAAGAAATTGTTTGTAGGATACGAAACCACCTCAAAGTTATCCTTTCTGATCAATCTATAAAGCTATCCCTATAAGTGTCACAAATAGCCCAAGAGTTCATACTAAAATAACACCATATGATACACATCAACCAACTCTAATGTCACCTAGATACTCCAATGTCAACACGAGTATCCATGAGTTCATCATACAATATGCATCAAACAATTTCAGATTCATAATACTCAATCCAACACAAAGAAATTCAAAGAGTGCCTCAAGATTTCTACCGGAGAAAGTAGGACAAAAATGTGCATCAACCCCTATGCATAGATTACCCCAATGTCACTTTGGGAATCCGTGAGTTGAGTGCCAACTCATACATCAAGTTCTCTCAAATCCATAAAAACATTCAATCCGATAATAATGAAATCTCAAAGGTAAAACTCAACTCATCACAACGATAGAGAGGGGAAAACACCATATGATCCAACTATATTAACAAAGCTCATGATACATCAAGATCGTGCCAAATCAAGAACATGAGAGAGAGATTAAACACATAGCTACTAGTACAAACCCTCGGCCCGAAGGGTGGACTACTCCTTCCTCAGCATGGTGGCTACCGGGATGACAAAGATGGCCTCCGGTGATGATTTCCCCCTCCGGCAGGGTGCTGGAACAAGGTCTAGATTGGTTTTTCGTGGCTACAGAGGCTTGTGGTGGGGGAACTTCTGATCTAGGGTTATTTCTGGTGGTTTCTATATTTATAGGATTTTTTGGCGTCGGTTTCACATGAAGATGGGCCACGAGGTGCCCACTACCCACCAGCCCACCACTTTGGCACCTAGCGTGCCCTGGTGGGTAGTGCCCACCTTGTGGCTCTTCTGGTCCTCCCACGAAGCTTCGGCGATCTCTTTTGTTCCAAAAAATATCGTCAAAAAGTTTCGGTGCATTTGAAGAACTTTTATTTCTGCACAAAAAACAACACCACAGTAGTTCTACTGAAAACAACGTCAGTCCGGGATAGTTCCATTCAAATCATACTAAAACCATATAGAATTGTTGTAAACATGGCATGAATACTTCATAAATTATAGATACGTTGGAGACGTATCAATACTCAAAATGTCTAGGTACTTCAACTGCTTGAATCAGTTGGGAGTTAATTTATCGGATGAAGTAGCGATTGACAAGGTTCTTAAGTCGCTGCCACCAAGCTACAAAGGCTTTGTGATGAACTATAATATTCAAGGGATGGAGAAGTCGAACCCGGAGCTCTTCGTGATGCTTAAAGTCGCGGAAGTAGAAATCAAGAAAGAGCATCAAGTTTTGATGGTCAATAAGACCACCAGTTTCAAGAAGAAGGGCAAGAAAAGGAACTTCAAGAAGAATGGCAAGCCAGTTGCCGCTCCCGTGAAGAAGCCCAAGGCTAGACCCAAACCTGAGAAGTGCTTCTATTGCAAGGGGAATGGTCAGTGGAAGCGGAACTACCCCAAGTACTTAGCAGATAAGAAGGATAGCAACGTCAACAAAGGTATATTTGATATACTTGTTATTGATGTGTACCTTACTAGTGCTTGTAATAGCATCTGGGTATTTGATAATGGTTCGGTTGCTAATATATGTAACTCGAAACATGAGCTGTGGAATAAACGAAGACTAGCTAAAGACGAGGTGACGATGCGCGTTGGAAATGGCTCCAAGGTTGATGTGATCGTCGTCGACATGCTCCCTCTGCGTCTACCTTTGGGATTAGTTTTACACCTAAATAATTGTTATTTGGTGTCTGCGTTAAGCATGAACATTATATCTAGATCTTGTTTATTGTGAGACGGTTATTCATTTAAGTCAGACAATAATGGTTGTTCTGTTTGTATGAGTAATATCTTTTATGGTCATGCACCCCTCGTGAATGGTTTATTCTTGTTGAATCTCGATCGTAGTGATACACATGTTCATAATATTGATGCCAAAAGATACAAAGTTAATGATGATAGTACCACATACTTGTGGCACTACCGCTTAGGTCATATTGGTGTAAAATGCATGAAGACACTCCATGCTGATGGACTTTTGAAATCACTTAATTATGAATCATTTGAAATATGTGAACCATGCCTCATGGGCAAGATGACTAAAACCCCGTTTTCTGGAACACTGGAGTGGGCAAGTGACTTACTGAAAATAATACATACCGATGTATGCGGTCCGATGAGTGTTGAAGCGCGCGGTGGATATCATTATTTTCTTACCTTCATGGATGATTTGAGTAGATATGGGTATATTTACTTAATGAAACACAAGACTAAAACATTTGAAAAGTTCAAAGAATTTCAGAATGAACTGGAGAATCATCGTAACAAGAAAATAAAGTTTCTACAATCTGATCGCACAGGTGAATATTTGAGTTACGAGTTTTGCACGCATTTAAGACAATGTGGAATTGTTTCACAACTAGTGCCACCTGGAACACCACAGCGTAATGGTGTGTCTAACATCGTAGTCGTACTTTATTGGATATGGTGTGTTACATGATGTCTCTTATTGATTTGCCACTATCTTTTGGGGGTTATGCATTAAAGACAACAGCATTCACTTTAAATAGGGCACCATCTAAATCCGTTGAGACGACACCTTGTGAATTATGGTTTGGCAAGAAACCTAAGTTGTCATTTCTTAAAGTTTGGGTATGCGACGCTTATGTCAAGAGGCTTCAGCCTGATAAGCTCGAACCCAAAGTAGAGAAGTGTGTCTTCATAGGATACCCTAAAGAGACCATTGGTTATACCTTCTACCATAGATCGGAGGGCAAGATTTTTGTTGCTAAGAATGGGTCCTTTCTAGAGAAGGAGTTTCTCTCGAAAGAAATGAGTGGGAGGAAAGTAGAGCTTGATGAGGTGATCGTACCTCCTCTCGAATTGGAAAGCAGTACATCACAGAAAGAAGTTCTCATGAGGCCTACGCTAGTTGAAGAAGAAGCTAATGATGATGATCATGAAACTCTGGATCAAGTTGCTACTGAACTTCGTAGGTTGACCAGGGTACGTTCTACACCAGAGTGGTACGGTAATCCTGTCCTAGAAGTCATGTTGTTAGACAATAGCGAACGTACGAACTATGAAGAAGCAATGATGATCCCGGATTCCAAGAAATGGCTTGAGGCCATGAAATCCGAGATAGGATCCATGTATGAGAACAAAGTATGGACTTCGGTGGACCTGCCCGATGACCGGCAGGGAAGTTGAGAACAAATGGATCTTTAAGAAGAAGACAAACGATGATGGTAATGTCACTATCTATAAAGCTCGACTTGTCGCAAAGGGTTTTCGACAAATTCAAGGAGTTGACTACAATGAGACTTTCTCACCTGTAGCCATGCTTATGTTTATTAGAATTATTTTAGCAATTGCTGCATATTTCAATTATGAAATCTGGCAGATGGATGTCAAAACGACGTTCCTTAACGGTTTCCTTAAGGAAGAGTTGTATATGACGCAACCAGAAGGTTTTGTCGATCCTAAGGATGCTAACAAAGTATTCAAGCTCCAATGATCCATCTATGGATTGGTGCAAGCATCTCGGAGTTGGAATCTATGCTTTGATGAGGTGATCAAAGTTTTTGGTTTTATACGAGCTTACGAAGAAGCTTGTATTTACAAGAAAGTGAGTGGGAGCTCTATAGCATTTCTGATAACTATATGTGGATGACATATTGTTGATTGGAAATTATGTAGAATTTCTGGAAAGCATAAAGGGTTGTTTGAAAGGAGTTTTTCAAAGGAAGACATGGGTAAAACTGCTTACATACTGGGCATTAAGATCTATAGAGATAGATGAAGGCGCCTAATAAGACTTTCACAGAGCACATGCCTTGACAAGATTTTGAAGGAGTTCAAAATGGATCAGTGAAAGAAGGAGTTCTTGCTTGTATTGTAGGGTGTGAAGTTGGGTAAGACTCAAAACTCGACCACGGTAGAAAAAAAAGAGGAGAAAGGATGAAAGGTCGTCCCCTAAGCCTTGGCCATAGGCTCTATAATGTATGCCATGTTGTGTACCATACCTAATGTGTATCTTGCCATGAGTCTGACAAGGGGTACAAGAGTGATCCAGGAGTGGATCACTCGACAGTGGGCAAAATTATCCTTAGGTACCTAGAGAGGACTAAGAAAATGTTTCTCGGTTATGGAGGTGATAAAGAGTTCGTCGTAAAGGGTCACATCGGTGCAAGTGTTGACACCGATCCGGATGACTCTGAGTCGCAAACCGAATATGTATAGTGGAGCAGTCATTTGGAATAGCTCCAAGTGGATCATGGTAGTAGCATCTACAATATGACATAGAGATTTGCAAAGTACACACTAATCTGGATGTTGTAGACCCGTTGACGAAAACATCTCTCACAAGCAAAACATGATCAAACCCCAAAACTCATTCGGTGTTAATCACATAGCAATGTGAACTAGATTATTGACTCTAGTGCAAGTGGGAGACTATTGGAAATATGCCCTAGAAGCAATAATAAAATGGTTATTACCATATTTCCTGTTCATGATAAATGTTTATTATTCATGCTAGAATTGTATTGATCGGAAAAATAGATACATGTGTGAATACATAAACAACACCGTGTCCCTAGTAGGCCTCTACTAGACTAGCTCGTTGATCAAAGATGGTTAAGGTTTCCTAACCATAAACATGAGTTGTCATTTGATAACGGCATCACATCATTAGGAGAATTATGTGATGGACAAGACCCAACCGCGAGCTTAGCAACAGATCGTATCGCTTAGTTATTTGCTACAACTTTCTTCATGTCAAGTATCTGTTCCCTAGACTATGAGATCGTGCAACTCCCCGACACCGAAGGAATACTTAGGATGAATCCAAACGACACTTCGTAACTGGGTGATCATAAAGGTGCTCTACAGGTATGTCTGAAGGTGTTTGTTGGGTTGGCATGGATCAAGACTGGGATTTGTCACTCTGTATGACGGTGAGATATCTCTGGGCCCTCTCGGTAATACAACATCACAAGAAGCTTGCAAGAATGTGACTAATGAGTTTAGTCGCGGGATTTTGTATTAGGGAACGAGTAAAGAGACTTGCCGGTAACGAGATTGAACTAGGTACGGAGATACCGACGATCGAATCTCGGGAAAGTAACATACCGTTGGACAAAGGGAATTGCATATGGGATTCACTGAATCCTTAACATCGTGGTTCAACCGATGAAGATCTTCATGGAATATGTAGGAACCAATATGGGCATCCAGCTCCCGCTATTGGTTATTGAGCGGAGAGGTGTCTCGGTGTAACATCCCAAATTTTCAATTTGGAATGTTATACACTAGATCATCATTGCATATCATATTTATTGCATTTTGGTTGATCCTAGAAATTTTTCGCAACTCAAGGACCCTCGGAGAGAGTTGGGGATTTCGTTATTTTTCATATTTGAGTTGTCTCAAATTTTGAAAAAAAATAGGATCATTTGATTTTATTTATTTTATCTTCAATAATTTCCATTGCAAAAATATGAGAGAGGGAATAAAATGACTTTCCCAAAATAAAGAAATATTGAGGATTTAATAAAAAAATCAAATAAGATTTTATTTGGTTTTATTTTCTATTTTATTTGAATTTAGGAAAAATGCGCGTTTTTCAAAATTGCATTTAGGCCCCAAATAAATGTTCATCCTGTGCGGCTTGATTTTAGAAGCCGGGGAAAATTTATTTCGGGATTTTTGGAGTCTGTTTAGTATTTCTTTTATTTGTTTTTCTGTGCGTTATTATTTAAAAAAACGCGCGAACCGACTCCGGGCCGTACCCGAGCGGGACTCCGCCCGAGGTAGCCTTTATAAGGCGCCCGCCCGAGCCGGCCAGCCCACCAGCGCCCCAGCCCGCCTCGAGCCCCGCACCGCACCCTAACCCTAGGCCGCCACCGCCGCCCTGCGCCGCCAGCGCCGCCGCCCCGCCGCCTCGCCGCCGCCCCGCGCCGCCTCGCCGGAGCCACCCCACCGCCCGCCGGACCCGTCGCCGAGGTAGCCGCCGTCGCCGGAGGTTTTCTTTAGAAAAACTGCCTGGTTTTTTTAAAAACCGTGGTTTATTTTTTTAGTTTCTTTTTTTTTATTAGATAGGTTTTATTTCGGTTTAGGCTAATTAGCGAGCGTTCGCTCGTTCGTTCGTTTTAACGAACGTGTTCGTCATCTCGGAACCCTCTTTCCGTTTAACCAACTCAAACAAGTTTTTGTCACTGTAAAAATTGCCCTAGATCCAGAATAGTAATCGAAGCCTGTTTCTTTTGTCGTTTGTCTTTCGTTGCTTCGTTCGATTTGATTCTTTTTGCCAACCGGAGTTCTTAAGTTGCACTTTCTGGTTAGATCTCTTATTTGAGTTTTACCTGTGCATTAGTTGAGTACTTATTGTATGCTTGTTTGTTTGCGATAGAGTACCCGGAGTGCGCCGCTTGTTACTTCGAATCACTAAGTTTCGTGGATCATCAGCAAGGCAAGTAACACTTTGATCATACCTTCTACTATCCAGTTTTATTGCATTAGATCAATCCTCACACCTTGCATATTTTAGGATCTAATTAAATTGCGGGTTTGGGAAGTAGTTGAGGTAGTACCTATTACATGTTTATTATCAAACCTTTGGGAGTTACTTCTACGTTTGCTTATTATTGCTGTGCTATGCTAGTAGACGTGGATTGGGTGAGTGATATCCATGACAAATGTGAGATTTTTAAATCAATGGTTTATCTAAGGTGGCAACTTAAATACACATCTGGGTGGATTGAGGTACCTGGGTATTCCAGGATTGCCTGTTTTCTTTTGGACCGCCACCCAGGCTCAAAGGGATCATGAGATTTTTCATGCTAGAAACTTTCGTGTGCAGCCACAAGCTATTATGGGCTCTAGCATAGTTAACTAAGTCGTGCGAACTCTTACAATGGTAGACTAGCAGATGTAGGGGATGTAGGTGGTACGGTCTACCCATCGTAAGGTGCTAGCGCTTCTGAAAGACTATGTCTCGGTCATCCGTTTCTCAAACACCATGTAGTGCGAGAATCCCAACGGAGGAGATCGAGTCTTGTGGGGAAAAGTGCGCAAACCTCTGCAGAGTGTATAAACTAATCATGGTTAGCCGTGTCCCCGGTTATGGACATCTTGAGTATCTAGTACCTGGATTATCATGTGAATCTCAACATGTTACTATAAAATTTAATTTGATGGGTTTGTTTAATGATGATGCTTAATTGGGATTGAGGATGCTGTCAACCATTCTCAATGTTCAACAACCACCATAATAGTTAAATAAAATTTATTCCTTTGCAATAGGGAAAAATTGGCTTTACGCAAAACTGTAACCATAGAGCTTTCCACCAGCCAAATATGCATATAGTATAGCTGTTTCATTCCATTACTCTCTATGTGTTACATTGCCAGCATATTCCATGTGCTGACCCGTTTTCGGGATGCAACGTTAATGTTGCAGACTTTTCAGACGACGATTAAGGAGTTTTAGGTCGTGGTTCTATACTCAGTGATGCCGTTGGAGTTGATGGACTCACTTATCTTCCAAGCCTTCCGCTGTTATCGTTATTAGATGACCTTAAGCCATATTTATTGTAATAAGTTCTCTATTGAGACACTCGATGTAATAAGTGTGTGATTGCTACTCTGTTATAAATCCTTCAAGTACTGTGTGGTGTCAGCATTACTGATCCAGGGATGACACCGGAGCACAGAGATTGGACCGTTTGAGGTCTGGTCGCTACAAGATGGTATCAGAGCACATGCTGACTGTAGGACACGACCACTAAGCTAAAGACCTAGATCGCTACTCACTCTTCTCTTTTGACCTCTCATCTTTTCTACTCTTTAGGATGGCGGATGCAAGGAACAAGTTCACGCAACCGGATGAAGATACACCCTTTGGACGTCACTTGAAGGAAGTCACTAGATACCTGAACATAGGAGTACCAAGCTTCACCGGAACCTACAACGCCACCTTACCTGAAGAAGAGCGCTGGATGATTCAAGTTCAAGTTCCAGGAAGGACTCATGCCAGTCACCGAGCCCATAGAGTTTTCTTTTGATGCACCAACTTGGAGTCTAGGAAAGAGCATGGCAGCTCACATCGCCATGGGACGCATTGGAGAAGCCTACCGCAATGATCTCAAGGATACTATCTACCAGATTTGTGGGTGCTGAGATGAGCACTGGGAAATGATCAGCACCAGAAAGGATAGATCAACTGCAGCTTTTATCTAGGAGTTAAACCAGCACATTCAACGTCAGGAGAACCAGATGTGCGCCAACATGATAGACCTGAAGAAGGAAAGGACCAGAATCAAGGAACTGGAGGAAGAACTCAAGGTTACACGTGAAGATTATGAAGAAGAAATTGAAGTATTAGTGGGGAAGAATGACGATCTGATCAAGAAGATTGGAATATTTATGGGAGGCCCTACGCCAGTAGAAGAAGACAAAGAACCCAAGGAGATTCGCCCGGAAGACTACATCATCATCGATGACACCGACTCGGATCTAGATGATAGCGATGATGACTATGTTGATGAAGCTGGAGCAGATATCATGGAGTCTGCAACCGAAGAAAATTTCTAGTAGACCACCTCATCAGTAGTAGTAGTCCACCATGTAAATATAGTAGTCCGAGCACTTTTGCGATAGTTAGATCGATTGTATGCCCTTGTTTGATTGAATGAAGTGAATTGTTTGCTTTGCCTCATGTGCATATGGGTAGTGTTTTCTCTTTAGACCCCCTCTATTCTTAAACCTCATCTTTTCTAAACCCTCAAATGCCTCCGAGACGTGACCCCGGATTTACCTTTCCACCGGAGCTCACCCAGTTGATCCAGCAGCAGAACACATTGATGCAGTTGCTAGTCTAGAATCAGAATCAGGGGAACAACAACAACAACCCACCACCACCACCACCTGTTGATCACTTAGCCCGTTTTCTTAGGCTGAATCCGCCGGTGTTTTCCAGTAGCACCGAGCCGATAGTAGCAGATGATTGGCTCCGCAAGACAGCTAGAGAGTTGACCACAGCAGGATGCACGGATGCGGAGAAGGTGAAGTTTGCCGCATATCAGCTTGAAGGACCCGCAGCATCATGGTGGGAGAATTTCACAGCCACTTTCCCTGTCGATACTGTCACGTGGGACCAGTTTCAGCAGGCTTTTCGAACTGCCCATGTTTCAGCAAGAGCTATGGCCATGAAGAAGCGAGAGTTTCACAACTTGTGCCAAGGAGGACGGACAGTTGGCCAGTATGTGGAGGACTTTAGTAAGATAGCATGTTATGCCCCGGATGACGTTGCTACGGATGCCGCTAAGCAGGAGAAGTTTCTGGAAGGACTGAATGATGAGTTGAGCATGCAGTTGATGGTAGCAACCTTCAACAACTACCAGGAGTTGGTAGATCGTGCTCTTATGATTGAAGGGAAGCAGCAGCAAATTGAAAATTGCAAGAGGAAGTATACACAAGGAAAGTACAATTCAGGAGCTCAGCAAAAGCCATGATTTACCCCTAGATCGGGAGGACATTTTCAGCATACCCATGGAGGAGGTAGCACGCATAATCACAATGGCCCCAGGAATGGTAATGGGAATGGAGGAAGCAACGGCCAGAACCGCACCAACCCATCAACCCCAGCCAAGAAAGACCTGAGCCAAGTCACTTGCTTTAAGTGCCAGAAGACCGGACATTATGCCAATGAATGTCCTGAATCCCAGAATGGAAATGGCAATGGAAGCTCTGGGAAGAAGCCGAACCCTTTCAACAGGGGACAGGTGAACCACGTTAATGTGGAGGAGGTTGAAGAGCAGCCGGATGCAGTAATCGGTAAGTTTTTGGTTAAGTCATTTACTGCACTCGTTCTTTTCGATACTGGTGCATCGCATTCATACATATCAAGGGGATTTGTGGATAAGTATAAACTGCCAACCCAAGCCCTTAGGTCACCCATGTTAGTAACCTCGCCTGGAGCAGAATATATGGCTAGTCTATGGTGTGATCGGTTACCATTAAGGATTGGTAACTATGTTTTTCCCTCAGACCTAATAGTATTGGAATCTCAAGGATTGGATGTGATATTAGGCATGGATTGGTTATCAAAGTATGAAGGGAATATTGAATGTGCTAGTAAGTCAATTTTGCTTACCACCCCAGAAGGGAGAAGGATCAAGTATGTATCCCGACATGTGCCAAAGAGGACTCAAGTAAATTGCTTAACAGGAGTTGTGCAGGAGGAAGTACCGGTAGTGAAGGATTTCCCCGAAGTATTTCCAGAAGAGTTGTCGGGCATGCCACCGGATAGAGATATTGAATTTTGATTGAGCTTTTGCCAGGCACAGGGCCAATATCAAAGAGACCATATAGGATGCCTGCAAAGGATTTGGTGGAAATTAAGAAGCAAATTAAGGAGTTACTGGATAAAGGTTATATTCGCCCAAGTTCTTCACCTTGGGGATCGCCAGTACTTCTAGTGGAGAAGAAGGATGGATCGTTAAGGATGGTTGTCGATTATCGAGGATTGAATGAAGTAACCATCAAGAACAAGTACCCACTACCGATGATCAATGATCTGTTTGATCGATTGCAAGGAGCTAAGGTATTTTCCAAGATCGATCTGCGATCAGGATACCACCAGTTGAAGATTCGGGAACAGGATATACCCAAGACGGCTTTTACCACCAGGTATGGGCTGTACGAGTATACCGTTATGTCATTTGGTCTGACTAACGCACCTGCATATTTTATGAACATGATGAACAAAGTGTTTATGGAGTTCTTGGATAAGTTCGTCGTAGTGTTCATTGACGATATCCTGGTTTACTCAAAGAATGAAGAGGAGCATAAGGAACATTTGCGTTTGGTTCTTGGAAAGCTCAGGGAACATCAACTATATGCCAAGTTTAGCAAATGTGAGTTTTGGTTGAAGGAAGTTGGATTTCTCGGACACATTATATCCGGAGAAGGTATAGCAGTAGATCCCACTAAAGTTGATACCGTGACCAAGTGGGAAGCACCAGCCACCGTGGGAGAGATCCGGAGTTTTCTTGGACTCGTAGGATACTACCGGAGGTTTATTGAGAATTTCTCAAAGATTGCGAAGCCTATGACGGAGTTGTTGAAGAAGGATACCAAGTTCATATGGACGGAGGAATGTGAGGCTAGTTTTCAGGAGTTGAAGAAACGTTTGGTTACTTCACCAGTGTTGATTTTGCCAGACCAGAGCAAGGATTATGAGGTGTATTGCGACGCTTCACGTCGAGGACTTGGAGCAGTGCTTATGCAGGAAGGGAGAGTTGTTTCATATGCCTCACGACAGCTTAAGCCTCATGAGTTGAATTATGCTACGCATGATTTGGAGTTAGCGGCCGTAGTGCATGCACTGAAGACTTGGAGACATTTTCTGATTGGAAACCATTGCGAAGTGTACACGGATCATAAGAGTCTGAAGTATATTTTCACACAGAAGGAGTTGAACCTCAGATAAAGGAGATGGTTGGAGCTCATCAAGGATTATGATATGAAATTGCATTATCACCCCGGAAAGGCTGATGTAGTAGCTGATGCATTAAGCCGTAAGAGCCATGTCAACACCCTAATGATGGGAGAATTACCAAGGGAGTTAGCCAAAAATCTTCGAGAGTTATGTTTAGAAATAGTCCCGAGAGGCTATGTAGCAGCATTGGAGATTCAGTCTACATTGATGGATAAGATCAGAGAAGCCCAAAGGACTGACAAGGAGATTGCTTTTATTAAGGAGAAAATTAGCAAAGGAAAAGCTAAGGGATTTCGTGAGGATGAGCACGATACCTTATGGTTTGAAGACCGTGTTTATGTGCCAAATGATCCAGAGCTTAGGAAGCTAATTCTATAAGAGGCCCATGATTCACCATATTCGATTCACCCAGGAAATACCAAGATGTATTTGGATTTGAAGGATATTTTCTGGTGGACCGGGATGAAGAAGGATATTGCGGAGTACGTAGCAGTTTGTGATGTATGTCAGAGAGTGAAGGCAGAGCATCAGAAGCCAGCAGGATTGCTACAACCATTGCCGATACCCGAATGGAAGTGGGATAAGCTAGGCATGGATTTTATTACAGGATTGCCCAGAACACGTTCAAGCTATGACTCGATATGGGTTGTAGTCGATCGTTTGACAAAGGTAGCTCATTTCATTCCAGTGAAGACTACCTATACCAGTGCAAAGTTGGCAAAGATATACATGACCAGGATCGTATGTCTGCATGGAGTTCCAAGGAGCATTGTATCAGATAGAGGAACTCAGTTTACTTCAAAGTTCTGGAATCAGTTGCATGAGACTTTGGGAACCAGACTGGAGTTTAGCATAGCTTTTCACCCACGGACAGATGGACAGACCGAGAGAGTCAACCAGATCCGGGAGGATATGCTAAGAGCTTGTGCGCTAGATTACGGATCTACTTGGGATGAGAATTTGCCATATGCAGAGTTCTCTTACAACAACAGCTACCAAACCAGTTTGAAGATGGCCCCTTTCGAAGCCCTGTACGGAAGGAGGTGCAGGACCCCATTGTCCTGGGATGAAGTTGGAGATCGCCAGTTTTTTGGACCGGATCTGATAAAGGAATCTGAACAGAAAGTGAAATTAATTCGCGACAGGATAAAGGTAGCTCAATCCAGGCAGAAGAGTTATGCAGATTCTAAACGTAAGGAGACAGTTTACGAAGTCGGAGACCGAGTTTATCTTCGAGTATCACCACTTCGAGGAGTTAAGTGCTTTGGAGTTAAGGGAAAACTAGCGCCACGTTTCGTAGACCCATACAAAGTGTTGGAACGTATGGGAGAAGTAGCCTACAAGTTGGAATTGCCCAAAGGATTGTCAGGAGTTCACGACGTATTTCATGTATCCCAGTTGAAGAAGTGCCACGCGGAGATGGCTGACATACCGCTGAGAGATACGGTATCACTGGAAGCAATTCAGTTGGACAGTGATTTGACCTATGAGGAGAAACCAGTTAAGATTCTAGAGTATGCCAGTCGAGTCACCCGCAGCAAGGTTATCAAGTTTTGCAAGGTTCAGTGGAGCCACCACACGGAGAATGAAGCCACCTGGGAACAAGAGGAAGATTTGCTGAAGGACCACCCTCACCTATTTTCTAGCCAACCCGAATCTCGAGGGCGAGATTCATCTTAAGGGGGGTAGGTTTGTAACATCCCAAATTTTCAATTTGGAATGTTATACACTAGATCATCATTGCATATCATATTTATTGCATTTTGGTTGATCCTAGAAATTTTTCGCAACTCAAGGACCCTCGGAGAGAGTTGGGGATTTCGTTATTTTTCATATTTGAGTTGTCTCAAATTTTGAAAAAAATAGGATCATTTGATTTTATTTATTTCATCTTCAATAATTTCCATTGCAAAAATATGAGAGAGGGAATAAAATGACTTTCCCAAAATAAAGAAATATTGAGGATTTAATAAAAAATCAAATAAGATTTTATTTGGTTTTATTTGCTATTTTATTTGAATTTAGGAAAAATGCGCGTTTTTCAAAATTGCATTTAGTCCCCAAATAAATGTTCATCCTGTGCGGCTTGATTTTAGAAGCCGGGGAAAATTTATTTCGGGATTTTTGGAGTCTGTTTAGTATTTCTTTTATTTATTTTTCTGTGCGTTATTATTTAAAAAACGCGCGAACCGACTCCGGGCCGTACCCGAGCGGGACTCCGCCCGGGGCAGCCTTTATAAGGTGCCCGCCCGAGCCGGCCAGCCCACCAGCGCCCCAGCCTGCCTCGAGCCCCGCACCGCACCCTAACCCTAACCCTAGGCCGTCGCCGCCCCGCCGCCTCGCCGCCGCCCCGCGCCGCCGCCTCGCCGCCCCGCCGCCTCGCCACCCCGCGCCGCCTCGCCGAAGCCGCCCCGCCGCCCGCCGGACCCGCCGCCGAGGTAGCCGCCGTCGCCGGCGGTTTTCTTTAGAAAAACCGCCCGGTTTTTTAAAAAAACCGCGGTTTATTTTTTTTAGTTTCTTTTTTTTATTAGATCGGTTTTATTTCGGTTTAGGCTAATTAGCGAGCGTTCGCTCGTTCGTTCGTTTTAACGAACGTGTTCGTCGTTTAGATCCAGTTAACGAACGTTCGTTCGTTAAACTGTTCGTCGTTTTTCTTTTCTCGGATTACATCCATGATTTTTCTGATCGCGATTTCTGATCCGATTTTCGTTTTAGTATAACTTTTTGCTCGTTTATCGGAATCAGGCGATTCAAGCGCCTAGAGTTTCGTCTCGAAACCCTCTTTCCGTTTAACCAACTCAAACAAGTTTTTGTCACTGTAAAAATTGCCCTAGATCCAGAATAGTAATCGAAGCCTGTTTCTTTTGCCGTTTGTCTTTCGTTGGTCTTTCGTTGCTTCGTTCGATTTGATTCTTTTTGCCAACCGGAGTTCTTAAGTTGAACTTTCTGGTTAGATCTCTTATTTGAGTTTTACCTGTGCATTAGTTGAGTACTTATTGTATGCTTGTTTGTTTGCGATAGAGTACCCGGAGTGCGCCGCTTGTTACTTTGAATCGCTAGGTTTTGGATCATCAGCAAGGCAAGTAACACTTTGATCATACCTTCTACTACCCAGTTTTATTGCATTAGATCAATCCTCACATTGCATGATTAGGATCTAATTAAATTGTGGGTTTGGGAAGTAGTTGAGGTAGTACCTATTACCTGTTTATTATCAAACCTTTGGGAGTTACTTCTACGTTTGCTTATTATGGCTATATGCTAGTAGACGTGGATTGGGTGAGTGATATCCATGACAGATGTGAGATTTTAATTAATGGTTTATCTAAGGTGGCAACTTAAATACACATCTGGGTGGATTGAGGCACCTGGGTATTCCAGGACTTGCCTGTTTTCTTTTGGACCGCCACCCAGGCTCAAAGGGATCATGAGATTTTCATACTAGAAACTTCCGTGTGCAGCCACAAGCTATTATGGGCTCTAGCATAGTTGACTAAGTCATAGTTAACTAAGTCGTGCGAACTCTTACAATGGTAGACTAGCAGATGTAGGGGATGTAGGTGGTACGGTCTACCCATCGTAAGGTGCTAGCGCTTCTGAAAGACTATGTCTCGGTCATCCGTTTCTCAAACACCATGTAGTGCGAGAATCCCAACGGAGGAGATCGAGTCTTGTGGGGAAAAGTGCGCAAACCTCTGCAGAGTGTATAAACTAATCATGGTTAGCCGTGTCCCCGGTTATGGACATCTTGAGTATCTAGTACCTGGATTATCATGTGAATCTCAACATGTTACTATAAAATTTAATTTGATGGGTTTGTTTAATGATGATGCTTAATTGGGATTGAGGATACTGTCAACCATTCTCAATGTTCAACAACCACCATAATAGTTAAATAAAATTTATTCCTTTGCAATAGGGAAAAATTGGCTTTACGCAAAACTGTAACCATAGAGCTTTCCACCAGCCAAATATGCATATAGTATAGCTGTTTCATTCCATTACTCTCTATGTGTTACATTGCCAGCATATTCCATGTGCTGACCCGTTTTCAGGCTGCAACGTTAATGTTGCAGACTTTTCAGACGACGATTAAGGAGTTTTAGGTCGTGGTTCTATACTCAGTGATGCCGTTGGAGTTGATGGACTCACTTATCTTCCAAGCCTTCCGCTGTTATCGTTATTAGATGGTCTTAAGCCATATTTATTGTAATAAGTTCTCTATTGAGACACTCGATGTAATAAGTGTGTGATTGCTACTCTGTTATAAATCCTTCAAGTACTGTGTGGTGTCAGCATTACTGATCCAAGGATGACACCGGAGCACAGAGATTAGACCGTTTGAGGTCTGGTCGCTACACTCGGTCATGTCTACATGATTCTTAAACCCGCAGGGTCGCACGCTTAACGTTTGATGATGCTAGAGTAGAATTTGGATATCTCTATTGGTGACCGAAAGTTGTTCGAAGTCCCGGATGAGATCCTGGATATCACGAGGAGCTCCAGAATAGCCTGGGGGTAAAGATTTATGTATGGAAAGTCATTTTTGGGGATTCCGAAAAAGGCGGTTTTTTCAGTATTGTACCGAGAAACTTCTGAAGGATTCTGGAGGGTCCACAAGTGGGTCCACCATGCCCCGAGGGCTAGCATGGGCTAAGGGGAGGTGCTCTGGCCTCTTTGGGATGGGTGCATCAGCCCCAAAGACCCATGCGGCCATGGGGGAAAGAGTCCTAGCTCCGTACGATGGAAGGGGAGAAGGACTAGGAGTCCAACTCTTCCCCCTTGGTGCGCCATCCATATGGGGTGGAGGGGCTGGACTCCTAGCCCTCCCACGCATATAAATAAAGGGAAAGGGGCGCAGCAAAGCCCCCCAAGAGATTGGACTTGGCTGTTGCCCCCTTTCTCCCTCACGGCATAATCCTCGTCCCCGATTTTTCACTTAGCGAAGCGCTGCTGGAATTCCACCACCATGCCGTTGTGCTGGTTGTGATCCCATCTACATCTCTGCCCTCACTTGCTGGATCAAGGAGTGGGAGACGTCATCGAGCCGCACTTGTGCTAAACTCGGAGGTGTCGTCCGTTCGGCGCTAGATCGGTTTGGATCGTGATCGGATCGTGAAGAGTACGACTACACCAACCGCATTTTGTATGCTTCCGCTTTCGGTCTAAAAGGGTATGTAGACACACTCCTCTCTTATTAATATGCATCTCCTAGATTAGATCTTGGGTGTTCATAGGATTATTTTTTCATGCAACGTTCTCCATCAGTATATTAGTATCAATCTTGAAGAACAAGGGGGGTGTTCAGAGTTGTACTAATGACCGTGGAATTAAGCTGATGAGCCATACAATGAAGCTATGGGAGAGAGAGTCATTGAGCACCTCTTAAGAAGAACGACAAGCATGACCAAAAATCAGTTTGGTTTCATGCCTAGGAGGTCGGCCATGGAAGCCATTTTCTTGGTACAACAACTTATGAAGAGGTACAGGGAGCAAAAGAAGGACTTGCATATGGTGTTCATTGACTTGGAGAATGCCTATAATAAGATACAGCAGAGTGTCATGTGGTGGGCCTTGGAGAAACACAAAGTCCCGGCAAAGTACATTACCCTTATCAAGGACATGTATGATAATGTTGTGACAAGTGTTCAAGCAAGTGATGTCAACACTGATGACTTCTCGATTAAGATATGACTGCATCAGGGTCAGCTTTGCGCCCTTATATTTTTGCCTTGGTGATGGATGAGGTCACAAGGGATATGCAAGGAGATATCCCATGGTGTATGCTCTTTGCGAATGATGTCGTGCTAGTTGACGATCGTCAGACGGGGATCAATAGAAAGTTAGAGTTATGGAGACAAACCTTGGAATTGAAAGGTTTTAGGCTTAGTAGAACCAAAACAGAGTACATGAGGTGCGGTTTCAGTACTAATAGGCGCGAGGAGGAGGAGATTAGCCTTGATAGGCAGGTGGTGCCTCGGAAGGACACCTTTCGATATTTAAGATCAATGTTGCAGACGGATGAAGGTATTGATGAAGATGTGAACCATCACATCAAAGCCGGATGGATGAAGTGGCACCAAGTTTCTGGCATTCTCTGTGACAAGAGAGTGCCATAAAAAAATAAAAAAATAAGTTCTACAGGACGGCGGTTCGACCCGCAGTGTTGTATGGCGCTGAGTGTTGGCCGAGTAAAAGGCGACATGTTCAACAGTTAGGTGTAGCGGAGATGCGCACGTTGAGGTGAATGTGTGGCCACATGAGAAAGGATCGAGTCTGGAATGATGATATACAAGATAGAGTAGAGGTAGCACCAATTGAAGAGAAGCTTGTCCAACATCGTCTGAGATGGTTTGGGCATATTCAGCGCAGGCCTCTAGAAACTCCAGTGCATAGCGAACGGCTAAAGCGTGTGGATATTGTCAACAGAGGTCGGAGTAGACCGAATTTGACATAATAGGATTTCGTAAAGAGAGATCTGAAGGATTGAAGTATCACCAAAGAACTAGCTATGGACAGAGGTGCATGGGAGCATGTTATTCATGTGCCAGCATCATTAGTTGATCGCGACATCTTACGGGTTTCAACTCTAACTTACCCCAACTTGTTTGAGACTAAATATTTTGTTGTTGTTGTTGTTGATGATGATGACGATGATTAATATAGAACTTGGGCTCCTTTGAAAAAACAATCCACAGTCGGCGAGATTAGGACTAGTTAGCATGGATTTGCAAGATAGTAAATGGAGGAGACCTTTCTTCTTCACTAATTTAATATTTTTATATTTCTTTACAGAGGGAGTAGAAGATACTTCCTCCATTTTTTTTAGTCCGTATATAAGATTTGGTCAAAGTCAAGCTTTATAGAGTTTGACTAACTTTATATTAAAAAATATAAACATTCACAATATGAAATCAATATTATCAGATGCACCATGAAACGTATTTTCATACTATATAGTTTTAGTATTGTAGATGTTCATATTTTTTATATAAATTTGGTCAAACTGAAAATACTATATAGTTTTAGTATTGTAGATGTTCATATTTTTTATATAAATTTGGTCAAACTTTGTGTAGTTTGACTTTGACCAAATTTTATATGCGAAGTAAAAAGAAACGGAGGGAGTACATGCATCGCATCTTTATAAAAGTGGATGCTGAAGCCCTTGACCTTTCCTAACACAATTAGGCTCCTTAGTTAGACCTTACCTAATACTCCCTCTGTCCCAAAATAAATGTCTCAAGTTTGTTCTAACTTTAGCACAAGTTGCACTAAAGTTGAGATACTTATTTTGGGATGGAGGTAGTAGTACAATGGGTTTCCTCCAAGAATAATAAACAACGGGATTTCCAAATTTATTTTCCCTAATATTCTCCTCCTTTTCCCTAGAGTCTTGGACTCTCTGTGCACTATCTTCTCTTCATCGACTTGGACTCCACAATCTCCAATCGCAACTTGTCCAAGTGCTTCTGCATGCTGTCCTGTCTGTCAGCATACCAAACAAAACTTGTACGTCGTAGGTCTCTATGAACATCTTTTGGCAGGTGCTCAGTATTGCTTTTCCTTCCATGCAAATGGGTATATGCTAGCCATATGCAGATTTGACCCATTTTTCAAGTAATCCTTTTTCGATGAAGAATAGCGTGAAATTCAGTGAAAAATAATTAGAAGAGGGGAAACAACTAACCAGAACCAGTGACCATGATGCATCTACCAAAAAAATATGCTGTTGGGATTTATTTCATGGAGAGAAAACGATTACCACTGGTTGGAATAGCTATTCGATTCCACTACTTGACCTAGGCCTAGGTGTCGAGAAACCAACATGGAATCAGAACGGAGCAGAAAAATTTCACACGCTGTACTTGACTCCACTACTCCCTGCACAAATGTCAAGCAGGCATGATGGCACTAGACCAGAACATAGTAACGCATAAAGCTGTACTTGGCTCCACTACTTATGGAAATGTAGAAAAATACAATTTTAATGCCTCAATCAAGATGACTGGCAATTTTATCATTGAGATGACATCTCGGCACTAGAGAGCACCCTACACAATGAAGTGGTGGCTGCACAGCATTCCATTGCTTTATTCTCTTCCATGGTGTGTTCCCTTACTACTCCAAAGAAGAGAATAAACAGCTAATAATGGTAATGCTGTTGGTATCGCCAGTTTTAGGAAAGATTCTAATTCCAGCAGCAATTAAACTCAACAACAACTTTTCTTTTCCTTAACAGAAAAAGAAACAGTTAAATGAGGCTTACCTAAACAACCAACGCAGCAAAGACGAGCATTTGAGGGTGAAGAGGCTTCCACGTGGGCACTGCCGCATGTTTGTCTCCACTAGATAACTCAAAAATAATAGTTAGAGAGCGGAATATCAGAAAGCCGGACCATAAATTTCTGTAAACATCAAATCAAGTATGCAAAACTGAATTGATAGTTTAGAAAAGCATCATTCCAAAGTGTTTTGTTCCCTTCCTTTTCCATTTTCTCCACAAGGGCCTACTTCCCTTGCTGCAGACAATTGCATCTAGATGTATTTTTGTGACTAAGGTATTTTTGGTGTGCTCTCCAAAAAAACAGATTTAGTGCAATGTGACTGCAAATTTGCGAAATGTTCCTTTGATAACATTTTGGAAATACTAATGATAGATGACAAAATGACAATGTGCAAAACTAAGCACCACAATCTGCTGTACTCTTGCAAAAAAAAAAACTGTTAAGTACAACATAAGATAGTCAGCGACATAATCTTCAGAGACCCACTTGCATGAAGGCGTCTAATGTTTCCGAAAGAAATAACATGGAGGTAGTGATTTAATACCTTTTCAGAGAACTCAACAGTGGTAAACCATCAGCTTTAATTATTATTTTTCATTTCAATCAAGACAAATATATTATTATTTTATCTAGTATATTAATACCAATACCAAACAGAAGAACTGAAGAGATGTACCAACAAACGAAGATAAAACAAGTGTGCATATTTGTACTTATCATCATTGATACCTCATGATTCTAGTAAAAAATAGTTATTATCCCTAGAACTTAAAAGAAGACACATGAAGTATTACTTGTACAGATTCTGTGTGCAACTGTTCGAGAAGAAACAAGGCCTTTGGTTGGCTGTCTTGGAAAAAGTGGTTAGATCCTCTGTGTGGCCTTTTCAGTTCTTTCCACGCATACCCAACTAAAAAAGAACACACATACTACTCATGTCTCACACTTGAAGAAGCAGCGTTCTTGCCACTATAAATAGACACTCATACTCTAGCATTGCCCAATAAGCAGCTCAAGGCACATCGAAGTATATTAGCTTCGCAACAACCAGACAGAGCATTTACCGTGCAAGACCAAAATACCTCCCTCCCCTTGCAACCATGTCTAGGTCTGTGGAACCTCTTATTGTGGGGCGGGTGATTGGAGAAGTTCTTGATACATTTAACCCATGTGTGAAGATGGTAACGACCTATAACTCCAACAAGCTTGTCTTCAATGGCCATGAGCTCTACCCATCAGCGGTTGTATCTAAACCACGAGTAGAGGTCCAAGGGGGTGACTTGCGATCCTTGTTCACACTGGTAAGTGCATTTAATTCAATCCGGGAACTCCATATTCAACTCTTGAGTATTATATACTTGTTTTTTCTTCCTAATGGCCACAATTATTCATATATTTCAGGTTATGACAGACCCTGATGTGCCAGGGCCAAGTGATCCATATCTAAGGGAGCACCTTCACTGGTAATCTTTCTTCTGCACATTTCTTTCTGCTGGGTGGCCACGATCAACTAGAAATTAGTATATGTTGCTAGATAGCAGCACATCTCCGTATTGCCTTTATATGAAGAAGACTGTTTTCTGAAGACTTCTAATGGGAGCCATTTTGTCATATATGTTACGCTTACAGGATTGTTACTGATATACCTGGGACAACAGATGCTTCTTTTGGTAGGTCCTTTCGAACAGATTTGAATTGGTCTATTCCATGTTCTGCATTTTGATAAATAACCATCCAACTTTCCAACTGCAGGACGGGAAGTCATAAGCTATGAGAGCCCAAAGCCCAACATAGGCATCCACAGGTTCATTTTTGTGCTCTTCAAGCAGAAGCGAAGGCAGACTGTAACTGTGCCTTCCTTCAGGGATCATTTCAACACCCGTCAGTTTGCTGCGGAGAATGACCTCGGCCTCCCTGTGGCAGCTGTCTACTTCAACTGTCAGAGGGAGACTGCTGCCAGGAGGCGCTGAAAATCCAGCTCTCGTTCTCCCAGTTATGACAAATAAAGGCCTATGGAGTTCCAATCTTCTTTTCGAAGTGGATACTCGTCTGCTACATTACTTGCTCGTGAACCAATGCTTCCTTGCCACATTACTTGCTCATGGATCTACAAATAAATCAAATGCATTTTGCAGATTGTATTAGAATTAGATTGTTTTGTAAGCAGTAAGATTGATAATCATGTTGACAAATGCCAGTGCAGCAAGTGGTCCATGTTTGTGGTTCCAAGTCGTGCATTAGCCAGTTATCACGAAATCCAGGGTCAAGTAGACAATCCTAACTGGCAAAAAGGCTTTATCTACTGTATGTCGCATGCTGGTTCCATGCTATGTGCACCTTTTCGGCTTTTCTGACAAGCAATCTCCTGTAACAGAACTTTGTTAGATATTGTTGTGTCACCTCATAGAACAATGAAAACCCTCCTAACTGTATTGGACTGCCACTATATTCAGAGAGGCATGGAGATATCCAACGATCTAGAGGATCACCCACTAGAAATGCTAAAAGTATGCAGTGGGAACCCCACCCCCCACCCTATTTTGCCTTCATCGTGTCCTTACACCCAATGACAAAACAATATCCATTTGATACACATTGCATATTAATAATTTACTCAAATTTAGCTGTAAACTGACCCTCTTTTCCCCATCCTCTAGAAATATGGTAGTACCTTGTACACATTCATTATTTGTAGTACCTTGTACACATTTGACATTTTGCTGAGTCCAAGCCATACAAGGTAGGAGGCATTTTAACGGCCTGGCAATTCAGATCAAGCCTGACCTGGCACATGTCGAAGGATCCATTAGAGCAACCAGCCAACCAGTTCATTATTATTATTTGGGCCAATTCATCCTGAACCCAACTGATAAAAAATAGGCAGGTAGACCTTGGCAAATGAATAAGACATGGTTTGCAACTTTCAAGCGGAGGAGGTAGATCAGGACGTACCATTTGCTCACGATGGTAAACTCGACCTATTTTGGACAATTAATGTAGAAAAACATGCAGGCAAATAAATGAGGGGAAAATAATATAGAAATGAACAGTTTTGGAGTTTTGGGAACTAAATGAAAGTCAATAGAACTGCTAGTCCGCCTGGAAGCTCACCTGGAAAAACTGGGCGCCGCAGCGCGTCCGTTTCTTCCACTGGCTCGCCCACCTCGACAGGTGTTGGACCGCAGACCGGCTCGCTCGCCGTGGACTGCAACACCCCGCACGGTGCCCCCTCTGCGACCAGGCGCCTGAAACCATGCACCACCTCATCCTCGCATGCCCCTTAGCCCGGCAGACCTGGCACGAGACGCTAAGTTGGCTACGGATCCCATGCACCCCACCAGACGACGAGCCCTCGCTTCTGGACTGGTGGCAATCGGCGCGACACTCCACCCCAACGCCCATGCGCAAGGGCCTCGGTACCGTGACCCTCCTCGTCCCCTGGATGATATGGAAGCACCGCAATGACTGCATCTTCAACGGAGCGCGCCCATCTGTGAACACCCTCCTAGCAAAGATCAAGGAAGAGGCTGCCCTTTGGGCAAACGCGGGCGCGCTAGGGCTCAAAGCCATTACCCCCCAGACTTGGGACGTCCATTAATTCAGTTTCTGTAACAGCCTCCTAGGAGGAATGTAACCACAACTCTCTATTTACAATGCAATGAAATGCACGCTCTCATGCGTTTTCTCGAGAAAAAAAATAGAACTGCTAGTGACTAGTATGTGACGCAAATATCTTCACATCAAACAAAATAGAGTATGATCCACGATCAATTCTGAATTTATCTTCTAAATATTTATAATTTGGGACTACCAAACAAGCAGTATGCATTTTCTCTATTCACCCATGTAAGAAGTTCGACGTTTAACAGTGAACAAGGCTCTTCCAATCTCAGCTATCTTAACTAAATAAAAATAGAAAGTCTAATCCTAGGATCACATCAATACGAATCATGTGTGTCAATAAGATGATCTTTGCAGGCAGTCCTAGCTCAGTTGGTGTGAGCCGTGGGTGTAAACTGCATCGGATGGATTAGGTTCCTCTTCGACTTGGATTTGGGTGCTTAATTCTTATTTGAAAATATACATGGTTCATCCTAGGTATTATTTTATTTTCAAGAAGATAATCCTCCTGAGTGTCAAATGGAATCATGGGTATATATACAAAAGGTTTGTGTTAAAATAATTTGTTGGCATGACAAGTTTCACCCTACCAGCAATGGTAGTTGGCAGACACATGACATCTCTAGTTAGTATCTAAAAGCGGCGACAAATCGTGCAGAACATTTTCACACTGTTGGCTTTAAGTTGACCATTTGTTATAGCATCAAGCTTAGACCATGACATTCAGAAAAGAATCAAAGTATACCAGCACATAACAATCTCACAAGATTTTTTTTCCAATTAATAAAACAAGTTTAGCAAGTGTAGTGTTTTATCCCAAATCAAAACAGACATGATCCAAGAGGACTTGTTTCATTGATCACCACAAAATACTACGGGTAAAAAGAAACATTTACATGTTTTCTGCATAAGAAGGAAAGGATAAGCTCATATTTTGGTTCAAAATGAGGCGTCTGTTAAGCTTCATGCACTAGCGAACGCAATCAAAAGTCCGAACTAATGGAAGGGGCTAGGCAATCCACATATACACTTCAACAGCCCCTCTCACGTGTGACGCGGGAAGTCAACACGTGAATAGACTCAGAAGTATGGCTCAAGAGGCCTATACGTGGACACAGAGGGGGGCAGCAACAATTTTTGGATAAACCGCGAAACCCAGGACTTGAACTCAAGACCTGACGCCCTGATACCATGTTAAGCTTCATGCACTAGGCAACGCAACCAAAAGTGTGAACTGATGGAAAGGGCTAGGCAATCCACGTATACACTTCAACAGCGTCTACAAAGTTCAAGAAGAGCACACATAATTTTCTGCACGAAAACAAAATATTTTTGAAGTAAACATCAAACAAGGCGAGCTAAGTTTTCTGATTTAACCTGCAAGATCGTTCAGGTTTTATCCACTGAATCCATGGCAGAAATAATTGCAGGTACAAACAATGTTGCACTTGACAATATCACATACTGATATTTCTAGATATCCAAATGTTTTAGGTACAAACAACCAGAGTCTATGCACTTTCCGATGATGGTGTGTTCTGTTCGATGCCTGCGAACTATCATGATGTAGAAAGGCTACAAGGAGATTTAAACAAATAGGTTGCGTGGAAACATAATGATTTGGATCCCACCGGCCATATCCTAGCTGTTTTGTCTTTTGTCCTATTATTTCTTTTCGGTGTTAGTGCAAGCATAACGAACAGCTGCATATATGTACAGGGTATAACTGTTCGTTCAACAATAGTGGCGTTTTTTTCCTTTCTGATCCCTGACACTATATATCCCTATCCTTATCGCACCTTTTATCAATCCATAAAATGGATTAGACTAAACCCACTAATCATTTCCCCACTTCCCCTAGCATACAGTCCACACGACACCTACAGGTATACATTCCTTTCGTATGCCAGATCCACAGTTCAGCCAACATTCTTCACGATTACACTTTTCTATCTATCTAGACTATGCATAATTCCGTGAGAAACATCTACTACAGCGTAAACTTGTAATATTCCAAATTTCTCTAGAGCAGCCACCGGAAAGCACAGGGGCATCACACGTGCACCTTGTTGAGCAAATCAGCAGCAGGCAAGTTGCTACCGACATATTCGAAAAAAAGTTGCTACCGACATTGAACAGAACATTTTATGGAACAAATTTTGCTATTGTTGCTGGAATAAGATGATAGCCACATTAAAAGTGGCGCGCAGCCACCACGCCGGCAAGGGGAGCTAGAGGATACAAGTGCGGCAATGGAGAATCCTACGACTTGAATCTGATGAGAGGGGAGTGCCGAGCGAATCCTCACCATGTCACCCACTACCGCTGCACTTGTCGGCAGAAGCGATCGCGGGGCAAGGAGAACCCGCGAGCGATCACACGGCGAAGGTGCGATCCCAAGTCGGCCCCGCAGGTTGGAGGCTTCGGCTGGCATCCTGCCGCCGGGAACGAGGTCGACGCGGTGGCCGTCGTCGACCCCTGAGGATACGGGCCCAGGCCCCGAGCCTGCTGCCCTCCGGTGGCCCGTTTTCCCACCTTCCACGACGTTCTGAGGCCCGTTTTCCCTGCCCCTTAAGCCCAGTACCGAGAGCTCTTCTCTTGGACGCTAGATGTCGAACGAATGGTGGCATCTATTATTAAAGAACATAAATCTCAGGAAGAAACTATACTTATAAGAATACATGTTTTAACAAAACCGGCAAGTTCGTCTTCACTGAACGTCCACACGACCGCAACCGGGGCCTTGTTCTACTATATTTTGGACATGCCGAGTTCTTCGAAGTCACCGATGCCTAGTATGTCTCAAGACTCGGATCGACAAGAACCACGACATCCGTCGATCTCCAAGTACCCCTTCATTTCGTCGAGACCGGCAAGTCCGAAGACCCCAAATACCACGACACCGATGACATGAATATCTACGAAAACTCGTGCTACGATAAACATGTACCACTACCGTCGTCGAGATCGCGAGAACCTCTACCGTCGATCCTAGAGCACGCGAGAACGACTACTTCCACTACGAACGTCCCGAGAACGTCTACTTCCCCTACACCGCATCGAACTCGAACCACTCTGAGAATGCTCCTTTGGGAAGGTATAACCCCGAGACGACCGTCCGAGAATGATTGCTTGTGTTGTATGTAATGCTCGCGTTTGCACCGTGCCCGACATGTGTCTTGCATGTTCACCGTTGCCATATCGTCGTCTTATGGGACACCCGGTAACCGGGATCACCCCATCATCTCTAACTCGTTCCACACATCCGCACACTTGTTCTTTTCACCGACATCTCTATCGAGTTACCGGAACCGATATGTTGCCGTGGCATCATTTTTGGATTCGTTGCCGTGGCACCCCTTCCGTTTCTGTCACGATGACAAATGCTTCATAATGCTCTTGTCAACTTTTAATAAAAATTGCATAAACTTGTTCATGTCATCCGCATCATGATAACAATAATTAAAATGTTTAGATTGTTGTTGCAATACATTACTAAGGCATATGGGGATTTACCGGATTCGTTATTTGTTATATCCGGCCCCATTTAAATTGTTTAGATAGTATAGTTTTGTTATGCTTCACCAAATTGTCATGTTAACCAACATTTAATATTGTTGAGTACTTAACCGGGAGTGAACTAAATAATTGATGTGGTGTTCCGTCAATATGCAACCCGTTGCATATTGAGCTCCACTTAATTTGTAGTTTTGGTTGTTGCACTTTGCCATGACATGCATATTTAAACCGGACATGCATCATACTTGGTTGTGCATCATGCCATGCTTATGTGATGGTTGTTTACCATGTTGTTTGCTTTCTTTCCGGTGTTGCTTCTTCGGGTTAGTTCCGATAACCTCGCGTTTGTGAGGATCCGTTCGACTACATCCGTTTGTCTTCTTTATGGACTCGTTCTTCTTCCTTGCGGGATCTCAGGCAAGATGACCATACCCTCGAAATCACTTCTATCTTTGCTTGCTAAATACTCGCTCTTTTGCTATTGCCTATGCTACGATACCTACCACCTTGCTTATCATGCCTCCCATATTGCCATGTCAAACCTCTAACCCACCTTGTCCTAGCAAACTGTTGTTTGGCTATGTTACCGCTTTGCTCAGCCCCTCTTATAGCGTTGTTAGTTGCAGGTGAAGATTGGAGTTTGTTCCTTGTTGGAACATGGATATTTGTTGGGATATCACAATATCTCTTACACTTGGTAAAGGGTGGAAGGCTCGGCCTTATGCCTAGTGTTTTGTTCCACTCTTGCCGCCCTAGTTTCCGTCATATCGGTGTTATGTTCCCAGATTTTGCGTTCCTTACACGGTTGGGTTATAATGGGAACCCCTTGACAGTTCGCCTTGAATAAAACTCCTCAAGCAAGGCCCAACATTGGTTTTACCATTTGCCACCTAGCCTTTTCTTTCCCTTGAGTTGGCCGGCTCAAGGTTCATCTTTATTTAACCCCCCCCCCCCCGGGCCAGTGCTTCTCTAAGTGTTGGTCCAACTGAGCGATGTCCGAGACTACCAGGGGCAACTCTGGGCTGGCTTACCCGACGTCTTGCTCATCCGGTGTGCCCTGAGAACGAGATATGTGCAGCTCCTATCGGGATTTGTCGGCACATCTGGGTGGCTTTGCTGGTCTTGTTTTACCTGTCGAAATGTCTTGTAACCGGGATTCCGAGCCTGATCGGGTCTTCCCGCTAGAAGGAATATCCTTCGTTGACCGTGAGAGCTTGTGATGGGCTAAGTTGGGACACCCCTGCAGGGATATGATCTTTCGAAAGCCGTGCCCGTGGTTATGGGCAGATGGAAATTTGTTAATGTCCGATTGTAGAAAACCTGAAGTTGACCTTAATTAAAATACATCAACCGCGTGTGTAACCGTGATGGTCTCTTCTCGGCGGAGTCCGGGAAGTGAACACGGTGTTGGAGTTATGCTTGACGTAGGTTGTTCTAGGATCACTTCTTGATCATAGTTTCTCGACCGTGCTTTTGCCTTCTCTTCTCGCTCTCATTTGCGTATGTTAGCCACCAAATATGCTAGTCGCTTGCTGCAGCTCCACCTCATACCTTTTACCCTACCTTAAGCTTAAATAGTCTTGATCGCGAGGGTGTGAGATTGCTGAGTCCCCGTGACTCACAGATACTTCAAAAACCAGTTTGCAGGTGCCGATGATACCGTGCAGGTGACGCAACCGAACTCAAGGAGGAGCTCGATGAAGACCGTGTCCGTTATGTTGTTCCGTTTTTTAGTTGATCAGTAGTGGAGCCCAGTTGGGACGATTGGGGATCTGTGTAGCATTTGGGGTAGTCTTCTTTTATTTTGGTTCCGTCGTCGGACCTTGATTGTATCTGGATGATGTAATGCTTTATTCATGTATTGTGTGAAGTGGCGATTGTAAGCCAACTATGTATCTCTTTCCCTTATTTATTACATGGGTTGTGTGAAGATTACCTCACTTGCGACATTGCTTTCAATGCGGTTATGCCTCTAAGTCATGCTTCGACACGTGGGAGATATAGTCGCATTGTGGAAGACACAGCGACGGCAGAGGCTAGAGGACTACGAGATGGCCTCCTACTAGCGAATGAAGTTGGTTGCAACAAAATCTATGTCGAAGCGGACTGTCTGGAGGTAATCGAGATCATGCTGAGTGGCGGGAATTCATTAGGACCAGCAGCGGCAATATATGAAGAATGTACTTTCTTATCTAGCAATTTTATCTCTATAGTTTTTAGCCATTGCCCTCGGGAAGCCAATATGGCGGCGGATCTGCTAGCTAAGAACTCGGAGGTGTCTCGAACAATTGTTTGGAAATCGAAGCCCCCGAGTTTCTTAGTGGATGTTTTAACAAACGATGTATCTTTATTCTCACATGAAATATAAACCGCCATGATGGCATTTCCCTCAAAAAAGAATACATGTTTTACTAATATACTTATCATTGTCAACATCATAGTGGAACCTAATATCGTAAAAATAAGTCATCATACCTCTGCTTTATAAGCCACCAAAAACTATAGACTAATCCATGGAATCACTAGAATTCCCCTACTAATCTTTTCCACTGGTTGAACATCTTCTTTCTGATTCTCAAAAAAAACATCATCTTTCTCAACTATGAGAAGGCCTCGCTTCTTATCAACCTACATCAACTCCATTTCAATTAATAAGGCATGCATCATTAATATTCGTGTTTGCTAGAGTAAATTGCATAAAACCACCACTTTGAGGGTTAGGTTTGCGAAAAACACTAGGATACAGTTTCTCTACAGAAAACACCACATCTTGTGTAATTGTTTTGCAAAAACCACTGAACGGCGGATTTGGCTCGGTTAACCGCGTTTATGACAAATGGGGCCCTTTTTTGCCTACGTGGCGTAACATTTCGTGCCAGATCAATTTTAATATAATTTTACAAACTAGTCCATAGATTTTATAGAGACACCCCTAAATCAAAAAAGAAAAAAGCAATCAGCACACTTGCATCCTCGCAACCGGTTGGGCGGTCAACGCAGCCAGCGTCGGGCGCCTCCTCGTGCAGCAGGCCAAATCGGGGGAGGGGGCCTCTAGCGAAAAAGGGGCCCCATCTGTCATAAACGCACTTAACCGAGCCAAATCCGCCGATCAGTGGTTTTTGCAAAACAATTACGCAAGATGTGGTGTTTTCTGCAGAGAAACTGTATCCTAGTGTTTTTTGCAAACCTAACCCTCAAAGTGGTGGTTTTATGCAATTTACTCTGCTTGACATGATGGAGGACCAAAACCTTTCGACTGTGTCACACATATCAGGGCCTGACTAATACTGCTTGCTTGAAGATAAGCAACAGAGGCCAATTTCTCTACATTCTTTGCTACCTATTTGCTATCTTGGCCAATCTTATTCATATTTGGAGCACTAACTTTGAAGATACCCTGCAAATAACATGGAAACTACAAGTGAGTTTGTACGATAAAGCTAATCCTTTTGGAAACTTTCTATGAATTAAGGATGAGCTAGGTAAATCAAGGAGCAAATCAGATTTTATCATCCGCTTTGAAATTAATTGGAACCAGAGAGCAAATATCTCTTGAATGACTCCATGCACCAAACATTAGCACGCTTGCTGGTGGGTTCCATGTCCTTGCTGGCTGCGTGGGCGAGGAGGTGGTGCGCCCCGAGGTTGGAGGTCATGATGATGATGGTGTTGGTGAAGTCGACGGCGCGGCCATGCCCGTCGATGACACAACCGTCATCGAGGATCTAGAGGAAGACGCTGAGCACGGCGGCGTTGGCCTTCTCCACCTCATCCAGGAGGACCACGTTGTACGGTCGCTGCCGCACCAGCTCAGTGAGATGCCCGCCCTTCTCGTACCCATACGACCTACAAACGCAGACTCAGGAGGAAACTATACTTATAAGAATACATGTTACTAATCTATCATCGTTAACATCATAGTGGAACATAATATTGTAAAATAAGTCATGATACCTCAGCTTTATAAGCCTCCAAAAACTAGAGAGACTAATCCATGGAATCATTGGAATTCCCCTACTAATATTTTCCACTGGTTGAACATCATCTTCCTCAACTATGAGAAGGCATCACTTCTTATCAACCTACATCAACTCCATTTCAATCAATAAGGCATGCACCATTAGTATACATGCTTGACATGATGGAGAACCAAAACCTTTCGACCGTGTCACACATATTAGGGCCTGAATAATACTGCTTACTTGAAGATAAGCAACAGAGGCCAATTTCTCTGCGTTCTTTGCTACCTATTTGCTATCTGGGTCAATCTTATTTATATTTGGAGCATGAACTTTGAAGATACCCTGCAAATAACACGGAAAATACAAATGAGTTTGTACGACAAAGCTAATGCTATTGGAAACTTTCTATGAATTAAGGATAAACTAGGTAGATCAAGGAGCAAAATTAGATTTTATCATCCTCTTTGAAATTAATTGGAACACAGAGAGCAAATATCTCTTGGATGACTTCATGCGCCAAACAATGAGCACGTACAGTAGATAGTAGCAATTAAACTGGCGGCAAATATAACAAATAAAATCCGCAGCAATATGAAAAGATATCGTAACCACTTACATATGCGCGCAGCTGGAGCTTGTTACACGATAAAGTTTAGACCATTACTCTTGAGCATGAAGCATCAATTAATCTGAGGAAATAGATCCAAGTAAATCAAAAGTTTCTGACCATTGCATCATTAAAAATGCACTCGGAAAGGTTCCAGTTCTTCCAATCTAGCGTACAATCAAAATAATAAAGGAAATGCTTAACACAATAAAAATGTCTTGTAAAGGAGTTAATAAACTTAAACGACCTTACACTCGTATGTAATATTGAAAGCTTTAGTTACCTTAACGCGCACCTTATCGCTGCCACCACCAGCATTAGCACCCTCTTCATCTATAGTTTCTTATCCACTCTGACTCCATAACCCTTCCATCATTGGAACCTTCAAGGACATTCATTGGTATCTTCATGTCCAAACTGGAACTAAAACGCATATCTGATTTACGTGACTCCAAACTCTCTTGTAGAAGGTCTTTCTACTCTCGGTCAAAGTCTTCTTGCTCCTTGGGATCAACTTGCATGACCTTTCGTCAGAACAAACATATATACTACACTCTGCAACTGGTCTACTATAGGAAGACACATCTGTTCAAATGAATCTTAATCAAATAATCTTCATTTTTTTTGTTTGATCTCCTACATGGAAGTATGTATAGGAATTTCATCAAGAACCTAACAAGCACAAAACAAGGAAGCAAAGACTTAGAGGGAGAGGAATATCGTCAAGTGGGTGAACAATTCAGAGTTTCGGACCACGCCCGTGATGGCGGCGTTCAGTCTGCACCTCTGCGGCACGAACAACAACTGGAGGACGGTGCTGGGAGGACGGCCCAAAAACCCGACAATTAACATATTTGTCAAAGTTATTACATGTTGATTTTTCCTAGATGCATACACATCCGTTGTGCTAATTTTTCCCTCAAGCATCAAGCGCATACAGTTATGAATCAGCAGCTCGCACGCGTCGTGCGAGCCCTATGCACCTCAATCTGCCTCCCTGTGCTCCTCGATGAGCCGCTCTGCGTTCTTGCATCGTCGTCACCGCACGCCATTCCAAGAGAGATGGCCGAGAGGAGAGAGATGACGTAGGCTTAGGAAGAGAGGATGAATGGTTACCTCACATCCGACCTCTGATGCACCATAAGCACGTCGCCGTTGCCGCCCCAGCGCCGCTCGAGCCGTCATGCTGCCACTGGAAAATACACAAGATGGGGTCCGGTTTGTTCGGCGATTGATTGCGTCGAGTGGATCGGCAATTGGATTGATCGATCGTGGGATGGACAAAATCGGGGCTCGGGACAGCGTGGTGTTGTGACATGATCCCAACATCAAGTCATATGATCTGGACCAACACCACATCAGGTATGTGATGTGCCTGGTATGAATTTTGTCATTGGTGAGAGGTAAATGACGGTGATGTAGAGGTTAATTGTTTCATGTGTTTGGAGATTGATTGTCGTCCGCGAGCTAAGCTGGGCTACCAAAGAAGAATCTGATTGCGATACGTGAATTAATTTGTGTTGCCTTGTATCGTTTGGTTTTGGTATTTGAAGATTGATTATTGTTTGTTAGTTAAGCTAGGTTACCAAAGATGAAATCAATCAAGTTTAAAAAAGAAGTAGAAATCAATCGACATACGTGAATTGATTGTGTTACCAAATAAAGGTTGGGTTTGTCCGGCTCTACCCAAATAAAGGTTGGGTTTGTCTAGCCAGATGAGAAAACCAGCGAAAAACCAGTGGAGGGAGGAAGGAAAATCGGCGAAGGGGGGGGGGGTCGTATGAGGAGGGCTTGACCAAAGGTGAGACGACTTAAGACGGGAGAGGGAACCTTACATTTCTTTTAGGTAGTATAAGTAAGAGATGGAGATTGTTTTTTCATATCTACTAGTCAGTGTGTACGTGCAATGCACATTAATTTGGAAGTGTATTAAGTGCATGTAGATATTAAGTAGGATATTATTTGTGTGTTGTTATGTGATTGATACTATATTTGACATGAAATTAACTGCACACTAAACATGTTGAGTGCTCGACATTGAAGTAGTCTAGGTCGTTGGATTGACATGATTTGATGGCCGAGATTAATTGGATCTACCCCTTTGGGTCTTTTTATATTGGTATAAATATAGATGCATTCCTTTTTTTGCCATATTTTTCCTTTAGCTTATATTTTGAAAATTCTAATATATCTATCATAAAAATCAATTTATACTCAAAAATGAAAAAAGTTAATCTGAGATTTGAAAATTGTTAAACAAGTATAGAAAAATATATCTCATGTACATAAAAATTATACATTATGTATGAAAAAATAGACATCAAAACATATATATGAAAAAACATTAACCATGTATTCGAAAAATGTTAAACATGTGTATAAAAAATGTTCCCGATGTATGCAAAAAATGTATGATGTGTTTGGAAAAGGTATATATAAAAAAATATGTTTCAAAATGTTAGTCATGTATTTGAAAAATATTAAACCTATATTTAAAAAATATTTCTGATGTATACAAAAGATATACAATGCGTATGGAAAAAGGTAGACATAAAAAAATATGCTTTCATATATATTAATCATGTATTTGAAAAATATTAAACATGTATATAATTATTTTTACTAATGTATACAAAAAAAGTAGAATGTGTATGACAAAAAGTTGACATCAAAATACATATTTAAAAAATTGTAATCATGTATTTCAGAAAATGTTCAACAGCTACAGAATAAATGTTAAACATGTACTATATAACATTTGTTCCTATTCCAATGAAAATAGAAAGAAACAAATCAATGAAATTTGACAAAGAAACAAAAGACAAAGAAAAAAGTGAAAAAAGAATGGGAACAGTAAAAACCAATAAAGAAACAAAGAGAAATGAATGAAAACTGAGAAAGAAACAAAGAAACTGAAAGAAAATGGGAAAGAAAAGAAAAAACAGAAAAATGGAGAAACAAATGAAGTAAAACGAAGGGGGGAAACCAAGTAAAAACCGATAAAGAATGAAGAAAACCAGTGAAAAATTGAAGAAAACCATAAAAAAGAAAATAGAAAGAAGAAAAATGGATCTAAACCAACGAACAACACACGATCAAGCGGCAAGAAGCCAGTGACCGTAAAAATACACCAAAAAAAGGGCCAGCCCAGAAACGAGGGAGAGGAAAATCCTTCACAGGAGCTCCTTCCATCTCGCTATAAGCCAGATATAACTCTCAAGTGCGATGCGTCCAAAACGTATGCTTCCCAGAGGAGCACAACCCTATTAGTCGGCTCATTGAAGCCGATGACGCACGCAGGCATGCACTGTACCACCGGTTCACAGAAGCGAGCAATAATACCGTAGCAAACTGTTTTTCTTTCTTTTTAATTTCAAACATTAAAAAATTATTATTCTGGAAAACGCCAACAAATTTTTAAAATTTCCTGATTTGTTTCTGAAAATGGAAATATCTTTTGAATTTGTGAACAAATTTTGAATATTTTGTAAATGTAAACATTTGTTGAAATCTGCTTGATTTTTTAAAGCATGAAATTTTTTGGATTTGTGAACAAATATTGGAAACAAAAACATTCTTTGAAATTAAGAACAATTTTTGAAAACACGGACCATCATTGAAATTGCCAAAAAATGAAACACAAACATTGTTTGATTTTGTGAAAACAAATTAAAATGCAATTTTTTTCGGTTTTAAGAGCAATTTCTGATAATTTTAAATTTTTAAAAGTCACAAACAATTTTTGAAAATTTCAAAAAAAAAGGAATAACCCAAAAGAAAACTAGAAAAACTAGTAAAAGAAAACAACTGATAAAAATATTAAAACCAATTTAGGAACCTTCTAGAAGGTTACACAAACAAGGCTTATCTACCCATGGACCGGCCAACGCAGTTGGATCAGGTAGTTTGCTCTGTGCAAAACATCAACGATCTACCGTAAAATGCGGCGAATAGGATTTACCGCTCGTTGCCTCCAACAAGCGTCCAATAGGGGCACGATGCACATAGGGGCAGTTCAACTGGGTTAATGTATTATGCATGTTTACTATAGCGGCGTTTTAGAAATATTGTGGGCAATTTTTTGAAAACAACATATTTTTTTACAAAAACATGAAAAATGCAAGTTTCTGAACATATTTTGAAAAATACAAAGAATTTCTGAAAAAAACAGACAATTTTCTAAAAAATTGTGAAGATTTTTTAAATTTCAGTTTTTCTAAAATTTTCGAACACTTCTTGAATATTATGAACAACTTCTGAACATTTTATAAAAATAATCAAATTTGGAAAACATGAACATATTTGAAATTTTTTAATTCTGTTTTTTGGGAAAAATAAACTTTTTTGAAATTCCAAAAAAATAAAACACGAAGAGTTTTTTAAAATTTGAACAAAATGTTGAAATTCTTGCCATTTTTTGGATATTTTATTTTTATTTTTTCAATCTATAAAAAGAGAGAGAGAGAGAGAGAAATATTAAAGCAAAGAAAAATGAAAGTAGCTATAGCTTCTCAAGGGTGGGGCAATCATGCCACATGTGCATTGTCAGCAATGGCTCGAGGGCCCACTGATCAGTGTCTCACTAAACGCAGAAAAGGGCACCTAACCTGCGTAGAATGGGACTCGAATCGACGTCATGTGGAATCGAATTGAAAGGGATAGCCACTCAGGCTACGAACGAAACTGACTCATATGAGGCACGATCCAAATTGAGTTTAAACTAGGCCACAAGCAGATCCGACAGTGGGGGTTCAACCGGAGGCGACACTCACATTGGTGAAGTTGCGCGCCGATGGTGAGCCAAAGCAAAGTCGGAGGTGTGCCGGATCGGCGTCCCCGTCAACTAAAAGGTCATGTGTGTGGTGCAAAAGAAAGAGCAGAGTGAGCCACATCCAACCGTGAAACATACACATTCGGACGACGATGGAAATGGCGTCGGCGACGAGGCGTGGTGGATGCTACGCTCGGGTGTGTGGTGCGCGTAGGGTTGGAGCTGAAGATCGAGCTCGAATTGGTGCTAGGCATGCTCTATGTGACCGAGCGAAGCGATGATATGTCTATTTTGCATCATGTTTTTCTACTGTTATTTATATTGTTTTAAAGTCATATTTCATTTTTAGATGCAATTGTAATGCCCTTTCTCTCTTAAATTGTAAGTTTCATCACAAGGGAGAGATTGTTGGCAGCTGGAATTCTGACCTAAAAGAGCTACATCAGAGATAGCTATTCTCCGGAGCTTCAAGTGACCTAAAAATTTATGGAGATATATTTTTAAATATATAAGAAATGCTGGAAGAAAAAGCTACTAGGGAACCCACTTGTGCCACAAGCTCAGGGGCGCGCGACAGGCCTCTGTGGCCCATCTTCTCATGTATGAAGCCCTTTGCCCTAGAAAAATAATAAAAATAAGACTTTCGGGACAAGGCGCCGTCTCGAGGCGGAACATGGGCAGGAGCATTTTTGCTCTCTCGTGGAGTGATTCCATCGGGGATACTTCTCTCCAGGAGGGGAAAATCGAAGCCATCGTCATCACCAATGCTCCTCTCATCGTGGGAGGACTCATCTTCATCAATATCTTCACTAGCACCATCTCATCTCCAAACTCTAGTTCATCTCTTGTATTCGATCTTTGTCTCAAATCTCAGATTGGTACTTGTGGCTTGCTAGTAGTGTTGATTATGTTTTGAAGTGGATGCTAGTTGGTTTATTTGGTGGAACATCATATGTTCAGATTGTTAGTCATATATAATTCTCCTCTGATCATTAACATGAATATGATTTGTAAGTAGTTCTGTTTGTTCTTAAGGACATGGGAGAATCCTTGTTATAAGTAATCACTAGTACAAATGCCCGTGCGTTGCACCGGGTGGAATATTAAATATAACTTGCTCCACATGCCATTATGCAACACTTTTTAAATCCAATTTTTGCAAACATCAGAAATAAGGATGCATTGAGAATTTCTTTTTGCACCATGAAATTTGGACGTATCCTAACAATGTTCGACATGGCCTATTTCAGCTCTCCGATGAGACAGTAATTGTGTATGGCAGTCTTTCAATCAATTTTATTTATTGTTGTACAGAAAAACATGAATATTTTTTAATTTTGAGAAGGTGTTTTTTAAGAAATTGGAGTTAATTCTCATTTTTATGGTGACGAACGTTTTTTGAAATATTGTATTTCATTTGTAATTTATTTTGAACTGATTTTTGAGCTTAACCCATTGAAATACTTTTATTCACACACACACACCCACACGCACACCCGCACGCACACGCACACGCACGCACGCACACACACACGCGCACGCGCACGCACACGCGCACGCACACGCGCACACACACACCCACACCCACACACACACAACACGCACAAACTCAATCTTTCTTCCCGTTCCCCATTCTTCTTCCCCACTGCCGCCGCCGCCTCCCTTGCCCCCCTCGTTCTTGGAAGACAAGGGCAGAAAGAATAACGCTTCCGGTGGCCGCAACGTTATGTCTTCCGCTTGCGTCGTCGTATGAACAGGACCTTGGGTGGCTCCTGCTTCCTCCCTGTTCCCTCCCACCCCTCCTCCCGCAGGCTCCAACCATGGCGGTTGGTGGACGTGCAGCCGCTGTATGGAAGCTTGTCCTTAGCATTCAAATTGGCGACCCCTCCTTTCTTTCTTATGCTCCAACCTTGGTTAGTTGTGGCAGTAGTGGTATAGTTAGCAGATTCAGATTTGCTTTGGTAGCTAGCCTTTGACACTTTTTGATTAGTTACTAAACAATGTGTATGGCCCAAATGGCAGCATGTAGTCAGTACGAGAAAGATCTCTATTGCTTGATAGTGTACTGCTTACATGTTCAAGCATCTTAGTCCTAACAAAACAGAGAATCACAATTGCCTCAAGAATATGCAACGCTATACTCTGAGGTCACCTTCAGAGAACAAATCAGAAGATCTTGCAGCATGTCGAGTCAACTCACGCACAACATTAATAGGTATTTTTATATCCACTATGAATTACTCTCTCGTGTGTGTGTGTGTGTGTATTTCTTCTCTAGATACCAAGAATCATTTTTCTTGATTTACATTTACACACAAACATCCAATGTTACCGACACACATCTCACTCACATGCCTAGCTGCCTGACATGTTTTTGTGACGGATTCCTTGGCGGTTGCTAGTAGTACCCTATAAATATTGCTCATAGCTAGTTCATGCTGCCACTTGTTGCAGTTGGTTGCATCGAAATTTCGTTGATTCCAGTCAATCAACAAGTTTTTCTACTAAAGCTTAGTATGTACTCACGGGAGTAACTTAAGTCTCTGGCCGAGGGATCTTTACTTTGAAAAGGTTTGATCTGAATCTATCTTGAAAGAACAACTTGAGGTCTCGCTTATTAAGATCAGGCTTTTATGTTCTACATTTATTAAAGAAAGTATTCTAGAGAAAGAGAGCACACTTTATTCAACTTGCAGTTTACATAGGCTAAGATGTACACTGAAAACACAAAAGCTGGTGATGCCAAATAAACCATACATGTGCTTTTTTTTTCTTTTCATTCCTCTCGATAAACTTGCATATCTTACATTGTGCTGTTCCTGTAATTGATGCAAAGATCTAATAATTTCACATCTATCAGTCCTAAAGAGTGCAAGCTGTCCATATACACGCAAGGTAATGATGATGGAACCTATGGTTGCAGGCACAAAGGAAAGTTCATGCCTTTTTCAAAACGACAGAACCGTAGTTAGCTTGGCATGAGATCGGGCGCACCTCAGGTGGAGCATGGTCTGTACTACGAGATTGTAAGACAGCGTAGAAAGGCGACTTGTAGCGCAAAGTGGACGTACAAAGCTAGCCAAGCCAGCGGAAGCCGTGTGTTTGTAAGCTGTGTGCTTGTATTTGTAGTAGCACACATAAAAAAAACAGAGAAAGTTGTTGGTATAATGCCTCCAGTGTATATCAGCAAAACTTAAATTGTGAGCAATCAGAAGTAGCGCCAATTTTTCAGAAAAAATAAACTGAAACATAATGCGCCACAGAGCAAACACAATATCCATGAATCAAGATTAGCTGCAGGAATTAGAAGATCCTCTGCACACTGATGGGCAGATCCATCCTTGGACCCACTCTCTAACATCTCAGAAAGATTAATCTCAAACCACAGACAAATTCGAAAGTGATCAGGCCCAAATTCTACAGAACTTCCAAAGTAAACAAATGAACATTGTAGCAAACTGACTGGACGACTTTAGTTTGAACAGTCCAACAAGCAATTCAACAGCACAATACCCATGACAAAGTGATACAACATTTGCGCGACTGAACCTACTCCAATTTTGGTCCTAATCTGTATCTGAAACTCATCGGTGGACACAGAGCATACGACCACAGCAAAGCAGGGCACAATTCAGTTCTAGATCAGATCTCAAGCAAGTGCTACTCTGGAGGCCAGTCGCCAGCAAGAGCAAAGGAGTAGTAACCCACGGACCTGTTGAGCAGCGAGGCGGAAAAAATAAACTGAAACAGGGGCTCAGGCGATGGACAGCTCAGGCGATTAACTTTCAAGAGGAGACATACCTCTGGCGTAGCCGCCTCAGGCGACGGACGGCTTGACGGATGTTCTCCTTCCGCCGGCGAACTTAGCATTGGACGGCTCAACGACTCGACATCCCAGACTCCCAGCTATCTTGCTCTGGCAGCTTACTGGTAGCAGACCAAAATGCTTGGATGCCTGTTCTGGAAGAGGTGGACTCATAGAAGGTTGAACAATGTTTTGTTAATCAGATACAGCATCCCTACACTTAAAAAATGCATAAACAAAATCTACCTCATTAGATGCATCCTTATATGATTCTTGGCAGTTAGCTGAACACAGAGATAATAAGAAACACAAGAAACTGGCTTTTTAAACTTGCATTATTGCAGCATGCAAGAAATTGATGATATTGTCCCCAAGTGGTCTAACAATGCACCAAGTGATTATGGGTGTGTTCGGTTTCTCTCTGCTCCTCAACTCCACTCCCGGAGTTGGTGGAGCGGCGCCGAACGCTTGAGCTCCACGGAGCTGAAAACGTGGAGTGAAGCGGGCTGCTGAGCAATTTTGTGGAGCGGCTAATTCTCAGATCTCAGATCTTCAATATCATGGAGTTGATAAAATTTACAAAGGAACTGCCACCGCCAAGTGGGAAACGGTTCAGAGTGGCCACACGACTCGCTCGTTTCTGTTTCCTCCACCCGCCACGAGTGAATCAAGGAGCGGAGCTGTCTGTCGAACAGTTTTTTTTCAGCGCTATTTTTTACGAGGAGCAGCATTTCGGGAGCAGGAGCCGGAGTCGAGGATTCTGAGGAGCCAGACCATTTCCGAACAGGCTCTATGTAGAGAATTATAGATTCGCCAAATTCTTAAATCAGTATTTTAATCAAACAACATTTGTTAATTTGAAACTATTTGATATTGTTGATTGTTCGTAAGTCTATTTTAGTTAGAGAATGTTCTCGATCGGATTACCATCCCTCTTTCTTTCAATTAGGTTCAGCAAATTCCTGTTATTACCTTGACAGTGCCCACTGCTGGACAGAGTTAATATTTTTGGCAAGAAATCTCTGTTATAAATGGTCCAAATTTATCTATATGTATTATGTATATCCCCAACAATAGAAAAAACATTCTGGTCCTCTTCCTCGCTAGCAAATTTTCGTCAGAGATAGGGATATGCCAATGACCTTTCTCTGATTTCTGAGTTTCAGAGGTAGAGGGTGGAACAATTAGAAAGTCAACAAAGGGCTAGATGAATCTGATTGAAAAACCAAAACAAACAGAATATCTTGTTGTGCATAAATAATCAATTATATGTCCAATTAGTACTGTCCAGTTAAAGGTCGAAGCTAGAATCATAGATCTTACAACTGTACTTCCGAAAAGAACCATTCAGTGTCAGACTTTTATTATTGCTAAATGTCAGGATCTCATATCATACAATCATAGTCCTCCTAGATTAGGATTATACCAAATTAGTGAACAAATAAAATAACTACAATTTGGAGCTTCAAGTAAAGCAAACGGTTAACTAAATTCTCTAGTCGACAGCCATGTTGGTACCTGAAGAATCACCCTCCCCCCTGCTGTTAGTTCAGCACCTCTGTCCCTCGCTCTTGGCGCAGCATCCGATCCCAAATCTCCAACCTGGTAGCCAATTCTGGTCAACAAATAGTAGCATGGAATACTTTTACAACTTAGAATCAGAAAAGAAGACATGCTTACCATGTTGACGTACATGACACTGGAACCACTCGTGCAATCATTTTCTAGATGTGTCTCTTTAGGTTCAAAACTGTGAATTTCAGAGATGCGCTTCTCTGAAAGCACAAAGATGCCATATCAGACTCGACACTTGGCTCAACAAATTGTACAGTTCGGTGAAAGTATTTATACTGCTTTCATGTGCAAATCCAAGTGAGAGTAGTATATTGGTAATCCATATTTCAGATGGAAACAGGAAAACGGAAGTGTGATTTTAGAGGTGAATACCTTATCCTCCACCTCATGGATAAAACAGTCGCCGTCAGATGTGTGGTGAAGTGCTGGCCACCATGCGATCAATGCAAACAAGCACACCACTGCCCATCATATTTTGGGGGAAAAATATATAGTAGTGCTCTCTGGCGTTCATCCTTTGTTCTGTGTTTTCTTTTCACTTCTTCTTTGCAATTCTTGTTCTTGTCAGGCGACGTGAAAAAACGACGAAGGGAAAAACAAAATAATAAAGTAAGAACAGAGGCAACGGACGCCATGGTGTGAGCTGTGAGCACAAAAATTCCTCTCACTGAATTTTTACAGCTTGGTCGACCTTTCACTTGGGCCCTTTTTTCACCACATGCTGACATCATTGGCTGCGTGGCGGTGTCGGTGGCGGAGGCGCGGACGCAGAAGGCATTCTGCGCGGACGGCACTGCCACCGCGGATGACGAAGATGCTGTCAGTTGCTGTCGATCTACCACCAATACAAATCTTGTTTTCTGAAGAGAATCTCACCAAACAAAACCTGAAGAGTTTTATTGAAAGTCAGCCAGATGCCCTTCTCCAAAATAGTACTATTTTCTATTAAGAGAAGCATAAGTGACATATACAATGATTTGCGTTTGCTAACTACTCTCATGAGCTGCTTGCAGCGCTGTGTCATGTCCTAAACAATGCAATCCAGTATGTACAGAAGGCAAAAGTGTAAAGATAAAAACTACCAATACAATGTTTCAGAGTTACTATAAGATGAGATCCTCGTTGGACGTTCAATCAAAGCAATTCAGAGGATCGCAACTTCTAAAGATTTCAGTAAACGTTCTCACTGCCTTTGATTGATTACAACAGATTTATGCCTATTGCTCAAAGCTCATGCCTATAATCCTATGGAAACTATTAGAAAGCATGTGAACAGAACAAAAAAACATCTACTGATCTCCATCCATCATGCCATGTATGTTGGTTCCCTTGCAGTTCAGGTAAGACAAGACAACCAAATTAAGCAATTGAACAGATAAAGCCATCCTGCAGGAGCAGAGGAGCGGGATTGATCAAGCAGTTGGGAATCAGTTAAAAAACAAAGAGGAAAGGGGGAGAGGCTAGGGTGGAAGTAAGCTCACGGGAAGGTAGTGAACGGAGGGAGCGTAGCGACCGCGGCCAGAGCCTCCGCATCCGTGTCGCCGTAAGCCTCGGCCGGATCGGACGCTGCCCCGCCTCCCGCGCGTCCTCCTCCTCCCGGCCGTTTCCCGCGGCGGAGAGGAGCGTGATGAGCAGCTGTTCGCGGTCGGCGGCGTGCGCTCGAACCGGCCGGCGCGGGCCAGGAGCGCGGCGGCCTGGGCCTCGCCTTCGGCGAACCGCGTCCGGAGGACTCGGATGACGCGGGGAGGAGGGCGCGGCGGAGAGGAGACAGGCCAGGGTGCGGGGAGGACGGCACGGCGGAGGATGGCGTGCCCGCACGAATTGGGGATGGATATTTTTTTTCGAAAATGTTAACGCCCACACGTGTGGGCGTTCACCATCCCGACCACACGCAAGCATCATCGTTGGCAGGTGTGTGCATGAATCTTGAAACAAACCAGGTGATTTTTTTGTGCCACGTAGGATGAGGCGCGTGTGCGGTGTGCGAGTAGGTTCGCCCGCACGTTGGTTGCCACCCCGCGGTCAGCGGTTGCCATCTGAGTCGTGCGGTGGAACTGCAATGCGCCCGCACGCCACGCTTCGACTGTGGTTGACGTCGCACGCCTCTGCCCCCTCCCCCTCACGCTCCCATTTACTCTTCTGCACCGCAGTTACTGGCAGAACCCACTCGCATTTCCAACTATCGAAGGAGAAGGAGAGGGGAGAAGGCGACGGTGAAGGCGGAAGAATCGACGGTGCTCGGGACCGTCGGTGGTGCTCGCCGGAACGGAGCGGCTCGCCGGAGCGCCTGCGGGTTGAAGGTACTGCTCGATGCACCCCTCGCAATCCCTTCCTGCATTTCCTCCCCTTCCCTCCCTGTTCGATTCCTCGATCGAGATTTGTAGAGATTCAGGCGATTCGTCGATGCATCGGCGTTCCCGCCGGCGTCGAAGTCGTCTGCTAGACGTTTTTGGTTGCATTGGCCAGTTTCGTCGCGGCCACGGCGGCGGCATCGTCGGCGTGGTTCTGCTTGTTCGGAGGCACGCACTAGTTTTTGCATATGGATTGAGCAGGTGTCTTCCGGGTAGTTTTTGATGCGCGTTGGTTTGATTTTGTGTTTTGCAGTGAGTTCGTGGGAGAATTTCGAGGGTGAATTTGAAGTCGAAGTAATTGCCATTGAACCCTAGATCTAGTTGGTTTGGTTTTTGAAAATGCAGAATGAGGCGAACTTGATAGTTACATTAACTATCATGATTGCGCGACCACTTACTCCCTGAACATATTTGATAGTTGCCACAAACGTGTTTCCCCTTGCGGCAACAAATTACTGAAAACGACTGTGTTAGTTGCCACATGTTAGCTTTCGCACATGGCAACTAATTTTGCTGAAGTAATGCGATACTTGCCACACACACGCTCTTCCATGTGGCAACTAATTCTGCTAAACTAATGTGATATTTACCAAACACACGCTCTTTTTTCCGTGTGGCAACTAAGATTGCTGAATTCCTGTGTTAGGTGCCACAACCATTCTATTTTCATTGCGGCTAGTGTGTTTTCTGAATGTTATGTGACAGCAACCACGGTGTGATAGTTGCCACAATTGGTAGTCAGTGGGCATTCAAGAGCCAAGTGCCATTGCAGCCAGTGTGTTTTCTGAATGTTACGTGACAGCAACCACGGTGTGACAGTTGCCACAATCGGTAGTCAGTGGGCATTCAAGAGCCAAGTGCACTGGATGGCAACCACTGCGCACTTAAAGTGTGCTTGTTGCCATCTAGGTAGTATATGATATGGCAAATAGAGTATGAACACACTGCCTGTTGCCATTCTGCATATAAGACAGTGTGGCAAATAGAGTGTGAACAGATTGCCTGCTGCCATTTCTGCATATAAGACAGTGTGGCAAAATGTCTGCACAATGTGGCAACCGAATTTGTATATCAAATGTTTCAGATGCCATACGTATGCGTTGCATGCGGCAAGTGTTTTTGCTGACCCCCTTGCATTTACATTTTCCACCATGACAATTTGGTAAGTTCCCATCTCAGCAGAATGGCTCGTGGCAATCGTCAAAACATGATGATGATTTCATGAATCCACCACAGCGTAATCGGGCAACTGGGCGGAGAAAAGAGGGTGATGAGGTAAATGTTCACACACACACCCCTTCTTCCTGATGTATGTTAATGGTTGACACCTTTGAGCCCGCAATCGTCTGGCACGAACTAAAATTTCATTACATTGCAAAATGCGGCAACAACTGATATCCTGTTTTTGTTTGTAAAAACATGGCAACAACTGATCACTTTATGTCTGTTTTTTTGCAGAAGAAGAAACGTATTCGCAACAGAGCCTCCCAAGAACGACTGACTGCGTTGACTGACAAATTCAGCGACGATCAGAAGGGGGCTGCTGCTGAGATGGGTATGCAGTCTATGATGGCTGTCCGGTGCACGAACCTTGTCAACCCTGTATGCGATTGGCTTGGTGAGATCTACGACCCCGCCTCCAGAGAATTCGTGATTCCGGGACGCGGAAGACTACCGCTGAATGAGGAATCCATGTTCTGCATGTTGGGTGTGCCCCGTGGACATATCAAAGTCCCGTACGAGGTCAACAACGAGATCGAGGAAGCGCTGTTCCCCCGTTTGTTTCCTGGGTTGGAATCCATGCCGAACACGACTGCAGTGGCAGATTCGTTGGAGGCCATGACGACGCACGGAGATGTTTTCAAGATGAAGCTACTCATGTACCTCATCTCAGCCGTTTTCGCGCCGACCACTTCTCTTCGCCCAAGCAACAAATGCTTCCCCATCCTGGTGAATGATCTATCTTTACTACATTATTTTTCCTTCAATTTTTTTTGCTCCGATGTCATGTGCAAGCTAGTCACTGACAGTTTTTTTGTTGTTTTTTCCATTGGAATTCTGACGCGGCAACTCCTTGTCCTGAATTTTATGCGGTGCAGGCGAAACTGAAAGATGTGAAGAACATGAACTGGTGTAAGTTCATTGCCGACTTCCTGCATGATGCATTTGCAAGCAAGGTGTACCAGAAGGGTTGTCGACTGCATTTAATGGTATTTTTTTACCGGTCCTTTATGTGAACACTATTTTTTAACACATCTTTATTCATGCATGTCAACATGATCATAACAAGATGGAAACTGCCATGTTGATTATGTGGCAACTGCCATCATGACTATATGACAACTGCCATCATACTGTGATGGCAACTGCCAACATGACAACATGGCAACTGCCATCATACTATGATGGCAACTGCCATCACTCTATGATGGCAACTAGCACATGCAGATGGCATATTCTTTGTAAAATACCATATATTTTATCCTGTTATTTGTCGCAAAATACCATGACCGCAACTGATTTTTCTTTCTTTTTAAAATTGTTGTACATCAGCTCATGTACGTCGACTGCCTTGATCTGTCCACCGTGGACTTCACTGGGACAGGAGGCCTGCCGCCTGCGCACAAGTTTGCTGTTTCTGCGTGGACTATTGATGCTGTCAAGGCCGTGCTTGCTGCAGACAGGGTAACTGATAGCAAATATGGTAAACTGCAGGTTAGTTCTTCTTTTTTTTGCAACACATGAACTGCTAGTCAGTGTTCATCATTCTCTCTCTTATATCATTGCTACTTTTTTTTCTTTCTCCCCAGCTGATGGCCAAGCATTCTATAGACTACAGCGTGTTTGGGGGGCCTCAAAAATTTGAAAAGTGGATGGACGTGCACTCAGCTCCGTCTTGTCCTTCAGAGGTAATCAAAAGATCTACATATATGGTTTGCCGTGGAGTATTTTTCGATGTCGTGCAAGTGATTGCAATACGGGGTTGTCATTGATGCCTCTTTGTTTTGTGTACAGGCGAGGGCACCTGTTGAGCAGCTAATAGGGCAGTTTGCATCTGGAATGACTGGCTTGCTCGGGAAGTTGGTTGAGGGGTGGACGTCCCTCAGTGGCTCTGACGACGACGCGGTTGCGAGGCAATTCACTTCATTCGTCCCAGAACGTACACACCGGCCAACTGGTTGCCGTGGCCGGTATGATTACAACAGTTCCCAGGAGCCCGCTGACACACAAGATGAACTAGGTGGAGACGCTGGTCTCAGCAAGGATGACGATGATGTCATGGATAATGTGCAAGAGGACACCGATGATGATGAACACGCTGAAGTTCGCGCAGGTGGTAACAAGGGCAAGGATGCAACAGATGTCCCCCAACCGGATAAAGTCAAACAACACACGGCTGTGAGAGGCGAAGGGGTTTTGCCATCAAAGAGGGGGATGGCTCCAGAGGGTGCTGGGCAAGTTTCTGCTGGCAAGAGGTCTAGGACCGACCCTGTAGCTGCCAGGAAGAGGTTCGACTTTCATCTTAGCTTTTTGCTTTGTCTATTTTCTTCGAACAGACTCATCCTCTTTTTTGCACTTGTGTTCTGTCAAACGCGGCAACGAGATTGCTGACTGACAATTGCCACCTCTTTTTTTGACCTCCATCTCATACGTGCAGCGAGCCGACAGCTGGTGGACGAGCAATTACGAAGAAACAGGCGCCAACACCAACCCGTGTTTCTGCTCGGTTGAACAAAGGTGCCCCCATTGCCGGTGATACCACTTCCACCAGGACATCTCCTCGCATGACGACAACCAACACCGGGGATCCTGTCATGTTGCCAGACCTGAGGAAGGCAGTCAGGAAGTAGGTTTCTTCATCCGCTTTCATTGACATAGCGCTATATTTTTTGATTTTCCAATGCATTCGTTTAGCTTGTCACATTGTCTTCTGTCATCGCCCCCCACGTGGCAACCGCTGTTTTACCAAATGATATTTTATTTACTTTCTAAACGTGTGGCAACTTCTATTTTTGTTTTTCACATGGCAAGTGGAATGTAGGCCAAATGGTAACTTTAATGTACCTTATGACAACTGCCATCTTTTTACCGTTGTCTTGTGAGCTCATCCCACGCCTAGGTTTGAAATTGCATTCATGGCAGATCAGACATTTTTATCATTCTTTCAAGGTTGCTAACATGGCAACTGACGTTCCCCTTACATGGCAACTGCCAGCTTTTCCACCTGTTTTTCCATTTTCTTAAGATTTCTACCAAGGCAAACATAATTTTGTTTCATTTTTAAATACCTTTTTCATGCGCTTCATTTTTTTTGCAGGGTGAAGAAGACTACTACGTGTGGGTCCAAGCATATCAGTAAGGACCCGCTCGAACGCATGCATTCAAAGTTGTCAACAGGGGGTAACTCAGATGTACAGGAGGCACCAGTCGACAATACTGCTGCTGCACCGTTGACCGCTCCCACCAACTCCGATGCAAGTGGCAGACCATCTCCGCCGGCTGCAGATGTGCAGCCTACAACAATAGGCATCCGTACATCGGGGAGTGACGAGTCGGTATCTGCCAGGACAGCTGAAATACTGCCAACCCTTCTGGCAATGAAGGATGCTGCTGTGAGTCATGCCACCCCATCAGCAAGCGTTGAAGTGGATGCTCCCGAGACGAACCTAGGCAAGGAAGATTCCCGCTCATCTGACACTGATTCCAAGCGCGTGCGCGGTGGCACTCCTGTGTCCACGACAGAAGCGGTCGAGGCGGCAGTTCACAAGGACATGCCATCTACAGGTGAGAGTCCTGGCACAACAGCTCCAGCTCCTGGCGGTGCAGATACTGCTAAGGCGACTGTTTCGCGTGTTGGTCTACCACCTAGGCGTCGTAGCCCCCGCAAGCAACCAACAGACATACCGAACACACCGACAGTAGCCAGGAGCAGGAGAGACGAGTCTGGTTTTGTTCCTGCGTCCACACTGTTCCCGCCACCTGCCAAAAGCAATGTGACGGAGAAACCTGAAGACCGGAGCACAACTGATGCAGGTGTCAAGCCGGGCACGAGCGACACAGGTGAACACCTGGAGCAGACTGCGCCTTTTCCTGCAGTGGAAATCCCCAGCATAAATCTGCGCACTTCCAGGCTCCCAGTCAATGTCGGTGTCCCCTACAGCCCAAACAAGAAGATTGTCATGAAAGCTACGGTTGATACCACTGACAACACGCCCCGCCCTGCAAATAAGGACGATCATTCTGCAGCGGCTGATTCAGATATGTTTGTTGATCTCTCACCCTTGGATTCTGCCCCGCAAGTCGTTCGTGGTCCGGCCAGCAGGAATGAGAGGCACCCAATGGCCTTTACCCCACCGAGTTTCAACCTTGGCATCAGTCAAGATCAACCAGTTGTGCAAGATCCTATGCCAGTTGCCTTTGCATTCCCAGGAGGCATGCCTGCAATGATGGCGCAGCCAATGGTCGAGGGCAGGAAGGCTGTCAAGTTCGCAGAGCCGATTGTGGCAGGTACACTTGCCATGTCCATATGATTTTTCTTGCACACGTCTGTGTAGTTTCACTGTTGTCCCAATCATATTTTTTGTTTTGGGGGGTTCTCACTTGTGATGGCAACTGACATGCGATGACATGGCAACTGGATTTGATGCACCGTGTCACCTACTTTTTTTTTCTGCCATGCTGCATTTTACATTTGGGCAACCATGTGGCAACTGAAGTTGATTCAATATGGCAACCGTAGTCTCCGTAACATGGCAAACACAGTGCATCACACATGGCAACTGGAATTGATTCAACACCATGTCACCTGCATTTTTTTGTTTCCATGCTGCATTTTTTCATAAAGCAATCACATGGCAAGTGCAGTTGACACAACATGGCAACTGTAGTTGCTGTGACATGGCAACTACATTCCAACTAGATGGCAACTACATTCCAACTACATGGCAACTGTAGTTGCTATGACATGGTCACTACAGCTGGACCACACATGGCAACTGCCCCACTTTTTCCTACCTACAACTCACATCATGCACCCCATATTTTCTCACAATCCATCTGCTTTTGATTTCCTAGGTATCCTAACCCACTTTTTTTTATCACTGCAGCCACACCCGAGGAGGTTTCACCGTCTCTTGAAGAAACTTACCGCATGCTTGAGGAGGCAGCATTGCAGAGGAAGTCCTCACGAGGGCAAGGGCAATCAAGTTCCAACGTGCCTGCAGACACGGTATCTGAGGATACCATTAGGAGTGCCACTCCTGGTTCTGTGAGGCAGCAGAGGGTAGTGCACCCACCTCCCGCGGAAGACTACGAGCCCAAATTCAGGGCCACTAAAGAACAAACCCAGCTGTACGATATCGTCAAGCGGTTTGGAAATGCGAGGTCCAGCGGCAAGCACATGAAGGAGCTGAAAGCGTAAACGACCACACCCCATAACATCTCATTTTGCTTTGCTCCCTTTTTACCATTCACATCCTTCGTACTTTCTATGTTATATTGTTTTAGTTCTTTCATAATTTTTTTTTACTTAGTAGGCATGATCCTTCCATGTTATATGTTTTCATACAGCTCATGTTTGGACAGAACCAAAGTCATTCAATGCGGAGCGACATACGTCGACCTTGGTGATCTTGCTGAGTCCGTGAGGCCAAACGGCAAAATGTCGACGAACGTAGTTGCATGCGGGATTGACTACATCAACAACCACACCGATGTGTGCGCCGACAAGACAATCATGCATTACAGTGTGACCTGCAAAATATGGGACAGTGACTTCCACCACAAAATCCTGAGGAAGAACTTTGCCCAACACGGTGATTTCAAGCTCACAATGAAGAAATATGTGAGTACTCCTTCAATGTCTGCACTTTTTTTCACAAGGTGTGCTTTTTGTTGCCATCATCTACAGTTGTGTTTTACGTGGCAGCTGTTTTCATGTGGCAACAGCTGCCGTGCACACTGACTTATTTGATTTTTGCATGCCGCGCAAACTATGTGGCAACTTGACAGTAAAATACATGGCATACTTTTGTTCACACATGGACGGCAACTTTATTTCAACTACCCCCACCCATAACCAGAGTTTTTCTACGTGATTCTAATTCCTTTGTCCCTCTGCTGTTCTTTACGCGAACGCTGATTCTCATTTTCCTCACTTTTTTAAATGCAGGTCATGTTCCCCATATTTCAGGAGCTTTCACCACATGACCCACACGACAAGTGTGGTCACCACTACGTGATCTGTCTTGACCTGAAGAACCAACGTGTTGAGGTGCTTGATTCAATCCGTTCGGAAGATGATGCAGACCTCACCACGCATGCTGAATTCTTCATTAAGAACCTCAAAGAGACATGGCAACATCATTATGAACACTCAAAGGTCCAGATCAGTCATTTCCCGACTGAGTATGTGGCGACTACAAAGCAAGGGAACACGTAATTCCTTCCTCCCTTTTCGTCTGCCATTTTACATCAATCCAATTCATGTTTTGTTTGTCAGATCTGAAATTGAAGTCCGTCTTTTGTTACGTCTGAGCTCTTTGCGTGGTCACGTTACTCTTTTCCTCGTGCAGGACGGACTGTGGCTTTCACGCGCTGGAGTACCTTGCGAAGTGGGAAGGAAGAATTGTCCCCGCTATCACAGCTGCAATGGTCGTTGAGCTCCGGAAAATCCACACATGGAACTGGTTGACGAATGAAGATTTCAACAAGCGGTCGGGAGCACGCGAGTTTGTGCAGGAAGCTGTCAAGAAAGTCACCAAGAAGTACAAGTGATCACGTGGCATTACAGACCGGACGCACACCTTACATTCTGTTGCCGAGGAATGTAAGGTATTATCTCGTTGTTTATCGTTGAAAACTATGTTTGTGTGCTATGTTGTGGCTACAACCCCGCGTAGGCTACTATGTAGTGGTGGTGTGCGAGTGACATTTGAATAGTTTCATGTAATATATGTGTGGACGTGAACCTACTTTTAGGCGTAATTATTACAATGGTTTCATCGTTTCTAGCATCGGTTTGATGCTTTGAACGCGTCTACGATGTTTTAAAAATGATGGCAAATGTAGTTCATCAGACATGGGTAGTGGAAGTCATTGTCGTTTTACATTTTTGGCTGTTTTGCTTCTTCATTTTCATCGGTAACTGCACGGGGGTAGGTTGATCATGCAGCCACAACGTTTTTGCTGGGGTTTATGCACGTTACGCTGTTTTCCAACTTGTTTCCCATACACTTGCACACAACACACTACGTGCCCGTAAACCGCGTCATTTTTGTCATGTGAATACATGCCATGCAGAGTCATCAGGAATACCATGGCATATGTCCAGTACATCTAACATGGCAGATACAGTACAAACAACATGGCAGCTCCAGCATAATTAACATGGCAACTACAGCACAAGTAAGATGGCAGATCCAGTACAATTAACATGGCAGATCCACTACAACTAGAATGGCATATTCAGTACAAAACAACATGGCATATTTAGCATAAATTAGCATGGCATGTTTAGTATCAAAAATCATGGCAGACTAACTACACATGACATGGCAAATTAAATGCATGCATCATGGCAGATTAAGTACCCATAACATGGCGGCTGCATTTAACCATTCAATGAATTTTCCCTTGCACTTCTGATGCCCCTGAAGAGTTATTCCCCCAATTGTTTTAAAAAAGAATTCTCAACATCTAGGGTACAAAACAAAATGTCCACAACGCCACAATTTTTGCTCATGGATTGGCTGCCCCTTTCTTCGTTTTCTTGTGTTTTGCTTGGATCTCCAATCCTGACTTGTACCTTATCTCTCTTGGACGACCCTTTGTGATGGAACGGGGTGGGTTCCTGACCTGGGTCTGTGTGCTTGCTGTTCCAGATCCTATCTCCGAGTTTCCAGACGACGGCCCCGTGGATGAAGGCACGCTTGATGTGCGGGGGAACCGGTGTAAGGCTTCCTCGGCTTTCCTCTTCTTGATCTCATCAAGCTCTCTTTTTAGTGCTTTCCTGTGTTTTTCTGCGACTCTCGCTGTGTCATCACTCTTGCACGCTTCATCAATTAGCTCAGCATAGTTCTTTGTCAGCACAACGTGCCTCACGGCTTCCATGGTTGACTCTGGTCTCTCGTCATGCACAGCCAGAACTGCGTGTGTTGTTTGCGGCGCCAACGCATCGTCAGCATCCCAAGTCCATCGCCGCCTTATGAAATGTCGGGGCATCCGTGTCACAGCGTTCACGTCCATTACTTTTAGTATGTGACAGCACACAATGCCGTCCTGTTCGAACTTGCAGCATTGGCAATAGAACTCGCCTTTACCTATCGAGGCTGTGATGAAGTAGTTCCTTCCTTTGTCCGGGTCTTCAGGTTCTGAATCTGACATGCCCAAAATAGAACACACCTTGAACGTACGTTCGTCCACCTGGAAAGCCGTGAACATGCTGGCACGCTTTATTTCTTCCTGGAATCTGCATTTTTTGTGTGTTTTCTGTTAAACTATTGTGGGCTTTTTTCTTGTAGCACCTTATGTTGTCATGGAAAATAGATATACATTTTGTTTGAACATGGCAAACGTAATTCATTAAACATGGAAAATATAGTATGTTGAACATGGCAAATGCAGTACGCTATACATGGCAAATGCAGTACAATAGACATGGCAACTGCATTTTCAACAAACATGGCAGATGCATCTTATTTAAACATGGCAACTGCATTTTGTTAAACATGGCAACTAGAGTTTATTAAACATGGCAATTGCATTTCAGCAAACATGGCAGTTGCATTTTAGTAAACATGGCAATTGCATTTCAATAGACATGGCAACAGCATAACATTTTCCATTTGACACTAGCATTTGCACACCAACATGTCCAGTGGAAGTACATTACATTAAACATGGCAACTGCATTTCATTGAACATTGAAACTGCATCCGGGTAAGCATGACAAACATAATTTCTATTGAATATGACAACTGCATCTGAGTAAGCATGGCAAACAGTACTTTATTAAACATGGCAACCGCAAAATCATGGCAACTGCATCGCACTCTATAAGGCACATACTGACTTGGTGCTTTTTCTGCAAATAAGACTGTAACGCAACTGACTTACTTGTTAAAGATCTTGTTGGTGTATATCTTGCTCATTTGCCTCTCCATCGGTAAGTACGTTAGCAATTTTGGCTGCTTTAGCGCGGTGTTCGCTTCTTGCTGCAGCTCAGATCCCAGAATTTTTTGTTGCAAAGCCGTGTACTGCTTGGCAAACTGTAGCAATGAGTTGCCAGGACTGACGTACCACTTCAAAACAGCATTGAATCCCTCGCTGCGCTGCATAGTCTGCAGAAAGGGGAAGAAGCACTGCATGAAGTAGGCCGGCACCCAGTACATTCGCTTCTCCCACAGGCTTACAAGAGTCTCGTTGTCTTGGACTTGATGTGTTTCAGTCATGGCCATCCAGCTCCTTTCAAACTCCTCCACCGTCAAGCTGTGGTCCACGCACAGTTCGAATGCCTTCTGCAGCTCTGGACGGTCAGCAAAGAACGGTCCTAGCGTCTCCTCAGCCTTCTTTATAATGTGCCACCTACAGTGCATGTGCACTGCCAACGGAAAGACCTCCTCTATGCCTGCACGCATGCTGAAATCCTGGTCCGTTATTATGTTCATCGGAGCAAGTCCATCCATGCACTCCAAGAAGGTCTTGAACAGCCAAACGTACCCATCCGTGTCTTTGTTCCGGACGAGCCCGCAGCCGAACTGCAATGACTGATTGTGGTTATTTATCCCTATGAACGGAGCGCACGGCATCTTGTACATGTTGGTGAGGTACGTCGCGTCGAATGAAATGCAATCTCAGAAATGTTTGTAGGCTCTCCTTGCAGCACCATCCACCCAATACATGTTCCTGACACGGTCCTCATCGTCCAACCTTATCCTGTAGAAGAAATCTGCATCTTCTTTGGCTTTCTCATCGAAGTAGGCAATTGTGGCCTCTATGTCTGCCAACTTGCTCTCTCTACGGTACCTTGCCCGTAGGTTTGTGACGTCAGCTGGTATGTACGGCATGCTACTCAGAGTCCCCTTTTTGCTGTGGATGAGAGATAGTATCTGCACCATTCTTGATGGACTGACGTTACAATCATGTAGCAGCTTTACGAATTGCCTTTCGACAGGGGTGAACCCTCTGTGGGCGGTCAGAAATTTCACCAGGTCGAACTTCTTTATCAGTTGGTGGTTGTGCTCGTCAAAATACTCATTGACCACCCACTGTGCTCCATCTATGTTTAGCTTACACCGGACAGGGCACTCAGTCTTCTGAATGATACCTCTCTTTCGTTCCGGAACGACAGGCGCATCGTCTTTCCCCTTCTTGTTCCTGCGTGCCTTGTGGCACCTCATCTCACCTCTGCTGTACTCGTTAGTTTTCTTAATTTTCCTATGGTACTCGGTGTTGACCGCAAACCCATGGAACTTTGCATATGTCTGGTAGTATTCTTTTGCTGCTTCGAATGACTCAAATCTCTGCCCAATGTACGGTGGATGAGGCACCACGATCTCTGATTGCCCACCATATTCATCCCCTTGCGCGTCGTCGTCAGTTTCATCGTTCACTTCAGTATGGGCGGCAGTCCCATCTACCTGAGAGTTGCCAGTGCTTGTGTTCAAAGGGGTGCTTGCCGGCATTGCTGGAATGATTGCCATTCCCGACTCTGACTCGAAATTGTTTGCGGCATGTTTGTCTGCTGTCTGGTGGAACGCGTCTTCCGTGCGCTCAGAGCTCCCCGCAGTAGATGTGCCGGCGCTGCTGTGCATTGTAGTTGTAGGTTCTGTAACAGGGAAAAATAGGTACGAGCTTAAGAATCTTGTGTTGGATAAGATGTGGATCGCAACGGATCACACCATCTTCGAGTGATTTTCCATGACATCTTTTACAGACAGCAAGCCGTCAGTCTGTGGGTGGTCATTTTTATGGCAGCTGTAGGTGTGTAGACATGGCACCTACTGTTCAACAAACATGGCAACCATTGTTTTGCCTACAAATAACTACAAATAGCAAATGTAGCGCTGTTTTTTGTGGTTAAGATATTTTCCCTCTACCTTGTTGTGCTGTATTTGACCATCGTGTGTGGTCTGTTACACCATAATGACGTGATCCACCAGGAATTTGCAAAGCTTGCCAGGAGACGTTTGCCGGGTCACCGCCAGCGTAATAACCTGCAATCATAGTAGTGGTTGGTCAAATCGCGGCAAACACATTTCGTGCTAGCACGGCAACTGCAGTTGCCCTTATGTGGCAAATGCATTTTTGCTTGCATGGAAACTGAAGTTGCATCGGTAGGGCAATTGCAGTTTGTTATTAGATGGCAATTGCAGTTGTCATGAAATGGCAACTGCAGCTTTTCCTACATGGCAACTGCAGGTGTGCAGAGATGGCAAATGTTGTTTTTAATACATGGCAACCGTAGAAGACCAGTCATGGCAATTTTTGTAGTTGTCAACTATGCTCCTTGTGCTGACTGAGCATCCGCATCTTCACTATGTTTATGGACTCACCTGTGTACGACGTCGATGGCAGGTACATGGGTGCTGCCCGATTCCACGTGCTGCACGAAGGCTCTGCATTTTACACCCTGATAACTCGTGAGTCCTTTTGCCATCTTTTTTTCATGTTCATTTTTCATGTCCACAGCATTATGTGCTCTTTTTTCGTTTTTGCATTACCTTGATTAGCCATACTAGCTAGTTGGAGTTGGCTGCCCGTACATTTGTCAGCGTTAGCGCCTTGTGACTGCACTTGCCACGGGGCCCCCCTAAGAGTGTTCTGGTCATAAGAACCTGCAAGACAAATGACAGTGCACGACATAAGTAGAATGTCATGTCCATCGTCGCGAAGATGGCAAATGTTTCTCTTCATTTTTTAGCACGCATCGTACCTACGCTTGCATACTGTTCTAGCAGCGGCAGCAACGGCCCTGCAGAGATGAGCTGACTGTACTCTGATGCATCGAAAGGTGGCGGCGTTTCTGGCCTTTGAGAACCCCAATCATCTGCACCATCTTCGTGATTCATTCTTTTCCGTGTCTCGCTTCTGTTCTGATGTGCTCTCAATCACTGGATGAACAAGAAGGCATCAACAATCCAATTTTTTTATCATTGTGCTGCTTGCATGTAGAAGTTAACACGTCAGTGCTATCACATTTTCATGCGTTGGCAACCAACATATCATGGCTAGTAGGACATGCACATCCACTATCCTTTTCTAAAATTTGGTGCTAGCTATCCATTTGATTCGATGGCATCAGGCTCTACAATAGGATGGCAAGCAATAAGTTGACATGGTGGCAGTTGACGACAATGACAGGTGGCAACTGACGTTATACACCAATGGCAATTAATTTTCACACCCCCATTATTCCAAATTTATCAATTCTCTCTCCCTTTTTATGGATTGCTGCACATCCATTCATTCACCAACTAGGAGCATCAACCTACTGAGAACTCACGGTTATCTCTAGCGTACTACATGGCAAATCTAGTGTATTCTGCTTGGCAACTGCGAAGTCACACAATGTATGTAGTGTTTTAACCCTGTAGGATGGATCTAGTTGCCAACTTCGTCGGTAATTTTGCAATTTTCTGCCCAGAAGGAGGATGAGAAACAGTAGGGAGATCGGGAGATTCACCTGCTTTTAGCTGGTCGTCTCTGGAGGGCGTTGTTGGAGTGGGGGTTGGGGGGGGGGGGGGGATGGGGGGGGGGGGGGTAAGGGGTGTGGTTTGCGGTGGGAGCGCCCTACAGATCCTCCCTGGTTGCCATGGCAACCAGAGATGGCCGGCAACGGAGGTCGGGGTTCGACAGGCGGGGGGCGAGGGCGCAGACGAGAGAGGGGACGGATCGGAGGCCGGGAACGGCTGGGTCGTGCGGGCAGCGGCTCGTCTGGCCCGGACGAGGCAGTGCGGGCGGGGTTGCCACGCACCGGACATGCGGGCGCGCTTTTGTGCGCGCGGACGGGGTCGTGCGGGGCGGTTCCCGTCCATGCCACACGATGCGTGCGGGCGGGTTGCCCTCCACGCCACACGTATGGCAGTTATCGGCTTCCTTTTTTTTCTGTCGAACGCATGCTCGGGTGAGCCAGAAATACGAAACGTTTTTCCATATTATTTAACGGATTGAGGGTTAATTCAAAAAAGCACAGGGACCTTTGTGTAAAAACGCCGTGACAGTGAATCCGGAGACTCAATCCGTGCTTTATTATTAGGGAGAGATGTGAAGTCGGTTTTCATTCAGTATTTTGATGATGTGTTATGTTGTTCTTCCTCTAGTGGTGTCGTATGAATGTCGACTACATGGCACATTACCATGCTTGGGCCGAGGGGAAGGCATTGTGGGATTAGTAAGTAGATGATGGGTTGCAAGAGTGATAGAAACTTAAACCCTAGTTTATGCACTACTCCTCAAGGGGCCGATTTGGATTCATATGTTTCATGCTATAGTTAGATATATCTTAATTCTTCTTTTGTAGTTGTGGATGCTTGCGAGAGGAGATAATGATAAGTGAGTTGTTTGTTCAAGTAAGAATAGCACCCTAGCACATGTCCACCCACATAACAACTTATCAAAGTAGTGATGAGTCAACAAATTTGTTGGGAAACGTAGCATGCAATTTCAAAAAAATTCCTACGATCATGCAAGATCTATCTAGGAGATGCATAGCAACGAGAGAGGGAGAGTTTGTCCACGTACCCTCGTAGACCGAAAGCGGAAGCGTTAGGTTAACGGGTTGATGTAGCCGAACGTCTTCGGATCCAACCGATCAAGTACCGAACGTATAGCACCTCCGAGTTCAGCACACGTTCAGCTCGATGACGTCCCTCGAACTCTTGATCCAGCAAAGTGTCGACGGAGAGTTTCGTCAGCACGACGGCATGGTGACGGTGATGATGATATGATCCACGCAGGACTTCGCCTAAGCACTACGACAATATGACCGAAGGAGTAAACTGTGGAGGGGGCACCGCACACGGCTAAGAAACAACTGTTGTTTTGGGGTGCTCCCCTGCCCCCGTATATAAAGGAGGAGAGAGAGGAGGCCAGCCAAGGGGCGTGCCATAGGGGGGGACCGACTAGGACTGCTAGTCCAAGTTGGCCCCCTTTCCTTTCTTTAGGAGGGGGAAAGGGGAAGGAGAGGAGAGGGGGAAAGAAAGGGGGGGCGTGCCCCCTTACCCTTGTCCAATTCGAACAGCCCATGGGGGGTGGCGCCTCCCCTTGTGGGCTTCCCTCTCTCTCCCCTATGGTCCATATTGGCCCATTACTTCCCCGGGAGGGTTACAGTAACCTTCTGGTACTCCGAAAAATACCTAAACCACTCCGAAATCATTCCGGTGTTCGAATACCATCGTCCAATATACCAATCTTTACCTCTCGACCATTTCGAGACTCCTCATCATGTCCGTGATCTTATCCGGGACTCCGAACAATCCTCGGTCACCAAAACACATAACTCATAATACAAATCGTCATCAACGTTAAGCGTGCAGACCCTATGGGTTCGAGAACTATGTAGACATGATCGAGACACATCTCCGGTCAATAACCAACAACGGAACCTGGATGCTCATATTGGTTCCTACATATTCTACGAAGATCTTTATCGATCAAACCGCAATGACAACATATGTCATTCCCTTTGTCATTGGTATGTTACTTGCCCGAGATTCTATCGTCGGTATCTTCATACCTAGTTCAATCTCGTTATCGACAAGTCTCTTTACTTGTTCCGTAATGCATCATCCCGCAACTAACTCATTAGTCACATTGCTTGCAAGGCTTATCGTGATGTGCATTACCGAGAGGGCCCAGAGATACCTCTCCAATACTCGGAGTGACAAATCCTAATCTCGGTCTATGCCAACCCAACAAACACCTTTGGAGACACCTGCAGAGCATCTTTATAATCACCCAGTTACGTTGTGACGTTTGATAGCACACAAGGTGTTCCTCCGGTATTCGGGAGTTGCATAATCTCATAGTCAAAGGAATATGTCTAAGTCATGAAGAAAGCAATAGCAATAAAACGTATCGATCATTATGCTAAGCTAACGGATGGGTCTTGTCCATCACATCATTCTCCTAATGATGTGATCCCGTTCATCAAATGACAACACATGTCCATGGTCAGGAAACTTAACCATATTTGATTAACGAGCTAGTCAAGTAGAGGCACACTAGGGACACTCTATTTTGTCTATGTATTCACACATGTATCAAGTTTCCGGTTAATACAATTCTAGCATGAATAATAAACATTTATCATGATATAAGGAAATATAAATAACAACTTTATTATTGCCTCTAGGGCATATTTCCTTCAGTCTCCCACTTGCACTAGAGTCAATAATCTAGATTACATTGTAATGATTCTAACACCCATGGAGTCTTGGTGTTGATCATGTTTTGCTCGTGGAAGAGGCTTAGTCAATGGGTCTACAACATTCAGATCCGTATGTATTTTGCAAATCTCTATGTCTCCCTCCTTGACTTGATCGCGGATGGAGGTGAAGCGTCTCTTGATGTGTTTGGTTCTCTTGTGAAATCTGGATTCCTTTGCTAAGGCAATTGCTCCAGTATTGTCACAAAAGATTTTCATTGGACCCGATGCACTAGGTATTGCACCTAGATCGGATATGAACTCCTTCATTTGCTGCTTCCGAAGCAGCTATGTACTCCGCTTCACACGTAGATCCCGCCACGACGCTCTGCTTGGAACTGCACCAAATGACAGCTCCACCATTCAATATAAATACGTATCCGGTTTGCGACTTAGAGTCATCCGGATCAGTGTCAAAGCTACCATTGACGTAACCATTTATGACAAGCTCTTTGTCACATCCATAAATGAGAAATGTATCCTTAGTCCGTTTTAGGCATTTCAGGATGTTCTTGACTGCTGTCCAGTCATCCACTCCTGGATTACTTTGGTACCTCCCTGCTAAACTTATAGCAAGGCACACATCAGGTCTGGTACACAACATTGCATACATGATAGAACCTATGGCTGAGGCATAGGGAATGACTTTCATTTTCTCTCTTCTTCTGCAGTAGTCAGGCATTGAATCTGAGTCAACTTCACACCTTGTAACACAGGCAAGAACCCTTTCTTTGACTGACCCATTTTGAACTTCTTCAAAACTTTATCAAGGTATGTGCTTTGTGAAAGTCCAATTAAGCGTCTTGATCTATCTCTATAGATCTTGATGCCCAATATATAAGCAGCTTCACCGAGATCTTTCATTGAAAAATTCTAATTCAAGTATCCTTTTACGCTATCCAGAAATTCTATATTATTTCCAATCAACAATATGTCATCCACATATAATATTAGAAATGCTACAAAGCTCCCACTCACTTTCTTGTAAATACATGCTTCTCCAAAAGTCTGTATAAAACCATATGCTTTGATCACACTATCAAAGTGTATATTCCAACTTCGAGAGGCTTGCACTAGTTCATAAATAGGTCGCTGGAGCTTGCACACTTTGTTAGCACCTTTAGGATCGACAAAACCTTCTGGTTGCATCATATACAACTCTTCTTTAAGAAATCCATTAAGGAATGCAGTTTTGACGTCCATTTGCTAAATTTCATAATCGTAAAATGTGGCACTTGCTAACATGATTCGGACAGACTTAAGCATTGCTACGGTTGAGAAGGTCTCATCGTAGTCAACTCCTTGAATTTGTCGAAAACCTTTCGCAACAAGTCGAGCTTTGTAGATAGTAACATTACCATCAACGTCACTCTTCTTCTTGAAGATCCATTTATTCTCTATGGCTTGCCGATCACGTGATCCATATCAACTAAAGTTCAATTAATCATATTACTAAAGAACTCCCACTTAGTTAGACATCCCTCGAGTCATCTAAATGATCACGTGATCCATATCAACTAAACCATGTCCGACCATCACGTGATATGGAGTAATTTTCAATGGTGAACATCTCTATGTTGATCATATCTACTATATGATTCACGTTTGACCTTTCGGTCTCAGTGTTCCGAGGCCATGTCTATACACGCTAGGCTCGTCAAGTTTAACCCGAGTATTATGCACGTGCAAAACTCACCCGTTGTATGTGAACGTAGAGCTTATCACACCCGATCATCACGTGGTGTCTCGGCACGACGAACTGTCGCAACGGTGCATACTCAGGGAGAACACTTATACCTTGAAATTTAGTGAGGGATCATCTTATAATGCTACCGCCATACTAAGCAAAATAAGATGCATAAAAGATAAACATCACATGCAATCAAAATATGTGACATAATATGGCCATCAACATCTTGTGCCTTTAATCTCCATCTCCGAAGCACTGTCATGATCTCCATCGTCACCGGCTTGACACCTTGATCTCCATCGTAGCGTCGTTGTTGTCTCGCCAACTATTGCTTCTACGACTATTGCTAACGCATAATGATAAAGTAAAGCAATTACATGGTGATTGCATTTCATACAATAAAGCGACAACCATAAGGCTCCTGCCAGTTCCTGATAACTTCTACAAAACATGATCATCTCATACAATACCGTGTATCACATCATGTCTTGACCATATCACATCACAGCATGCCCTGCAAAAACAAGTTAGATGTCCTCTACTTTGTTATTGCAAGTTTTACGTGGCTGCTATGGGCTTCTAGCAAGAACAGTTCTTACCTACGCATCAAAACCACAACGATTTTTCATCAAGTGTGATGTTTCAACCTTCAACAAGGACCGGCCGCAGTCAAATTCGATTCAACTAAAGTTGGAGAAACAGACACCCGCCAACCACCTTTATGCAAAACAAGTTGCGTGTCTGTCGGTGGAACCGGTCTCATGAACGTGGTCATGTAAGGTTGGTCCGGGCCGCTTCATCCAACAATACCGCTAAATCAAAATAAGACGTTGGTGGTAAGAAGTATGACTATGATCGCCCACAACTCTTTGTGTTCTACTCGTGCATATCATCTACGCATAGACCGGGCTCTGATGCCACTGTTGGGGAACGTAGCATGCAATTTCAAAAAAAAATCCTACGATCACGGAAGATCTATCTAGGAAATGCATAGCAACGAGAGGGGGAGAGTGTGTCCATGTACCCTCGTAGACCAAAAGCGGAAGCATTAGGTTAACGCGGTTGATGTAGTCGAACGTCTTCGCGATCCAACCGATCAAGTACCGAACGTACGACACCTCCGAGTTCAGCACACCTTCAGCTCGATGACGTCCCTCGAACTCTTGATCCAGCAAAGTGTCAAGGGAGAGTTTCGTCAGCACGATGGCGTGGTTACGGTGATGTGATCCGCGCAGGGCTTCGCCTAAGCACTACGATAATATGACCGGAGGAGTAAACTGTGGAAGGGGCACCACACATGGCTAAGAAACAACTGTTATGTTTTGGGGTGCTCCCCTGCCCCCGTATATAAAGGAGGAGTGGGAGGAGGCTGGCCAAGGGGCACGCCATAGGGGGGAACCGACTAGGACTCCTAGTCCAAGTCGCCCCCCCTTCCTTTCTTTCGGAGGGGGAAAGGGGAAGGAGAGGAGAGGGGGAAGGAAAGGGGGGCCGCGCCCCCTTCCCCTTGTCCAATTCAGACAACCCATGGGGGGCGCCCCCCCTTGTGGGCTTCCCTCTCTCTCCCCTATGGCCCATGTTGGTCCATTACTTCCCGGGGGGGGGGGGCTCCGGTAACCTCCCGGTACTCCGAAAAATACCCAAACCACTCTGAAACCATTCCGATGTCCGAATACCATCGTCCAATATATCAATCTTTACCTCTCGACCATTTTGGGACTCCACATCATGTCTGTGATCTCATCCGGGACTCCGAACAATTTTCGGTCACCAAAACACATAACTCATAATACAAATCATCATCAAACGTTAAGCGTGCGGACCCTACATGTTCGAGAACTATGTAGATATGATCGAGACACATCTCCGGTCAATAACCAACAACGGAACCTGGATGCTCATATTGGTTCCTACATATTCTACGAAGATCTTTATCGGTAAAATCGCAATGACAACATACGTCGTTCCCTTTGTCATCGGTATGTTACTTGCCCGAGATTCGATCAGCGGTATCTTCATACCTAGTTCAATATCATTACCGGCAAGTCTCTTTACTCGTTCCGTAATGCATCATCCCGTAACTAATCATTAATCACATTGCTTGCAAGGCTTATCATGATGTGCATTACCGAGAGGGCCTAGAGATACCTCTCCGATACCTGAAATGATAAATCCTAATCTCGATCTATGCCAACCCAACAAACACCTTCGGAGACACCTGTAGAGCATCTTTATAATCACCCAGTTACATTGTGACATTTGATAGCACACAAAGTGTTCATCTGGTATTCGGGAGTTCTACTTTAACAAATCCTAATCTGCTGCTACTACTGCTACTGCTGCTACTGCTACTACTGCTACTATTGTAGGATCGAAAGTATGTCTAGAGGGGGGGGGGGTGATTAGACTACTTGACCAAATAAAATCTAGCCTTTCCCAATTTTAGTTCTAGGCAAATTTTAGCAACTTAGAACAAGTCAAGCAATCAACCTACACATGCAATTCTAAGAGTATAGCAGTGGAAAGTAAAACAATTGCATATGAAGGTAAAGGGAGGAGTTTGGAGTGTGCAAACGCAATTGGAGACACGGAGATTTTTGGCGTGGTTCTGATAGGTGGTGCTATCGTACATCCATGTTGATGGAGACTTCAACCCACGAAGGGTAACGGTTGCGCGATTCCACGAAGGGCTCCACCCACGAAGGGTCCACGAAGAAGCAACCTTGTCTATCCCACCATGGCCATCACCCACGAAGGACTTGCCCCACTCGGGTAGGTCTTCACGATGTAGGCGATCTCCTTGCCCTTACAAACTCCTTGGTTCAACTCCACAATCTTCACGGAGGCTCCCAAGTGACACCTAGCCAATCTAGGAGACACCACTCTCCAAGAGGTAATAGATGGTGTGTTGATGATGAACTCCTTGCTATTGTGCTTCAAATGATAGTCTCCCCAACACTCAACTCTCTCTCACAGGATTTGGATTTGGTGGAAAGATGATTTGAGTGGAAAGCAACTTGGGGAAGGCTAGAGATCAAGATTTATGTGGTTGGAATGGAATATCTTGACCTCAACACAAGTGTAGGTGGTTCTCTCTCAGAAAATGTATGTTGGAAGTGTAGGCATGTTCTGATGGCTCTCTCCATGAATGAAGAGTGGGTGGAGGGGTATAAATAGCCTCCACAAAAAATCTAACCGTTACACACAAATCACCAAACTCGGTGGGACCGAATCATCAAACTCGGTCAGACCGATTTAGTTCAAAAATGTGAACGTTAGGATTTTCGGTGGGACCGATATAATCGACTTGGTGGGACCGATGTGCTAGGGTTAGGGTAAAGCCTCATCTCGGTTTGAACGATTACACAAACTCGGTGAGACCGATTTTGGTAATGGACTAACAGAGAGTTGGTCAGGCAAACTCGGTGGGACTGATTCGCTCATCTCGGTTGGACCAAAACATTACGAAAGGGAAACAGAGAGTTTGCATTGCAATCTCGGTGGGACCGATCGCTCATCTCGGTTTGACCGAAACATTACGAAGGGAAATAGAGAGATTACAATCCCATCTCGGTGAGACCGAGATCCCTATCAATGAGACCGAAAAGACTAGGGTTTTTGGCAGTGGCTATGTCAACTGAACTTGGTGGCGCCGAATAGAAGGATTTGGTGGGGCCGAGTTTGACTTTTGGTTTGGGACATATGTGGATGTGAGAAAGTAGTTGAGGACTTTGGAGCATATCACTAAGCACTTTGAGCAAGAAAGCCATTAGGCAACACCTCATCCCCTCTTAACAGTATTGGCTTTTCCTATGGACTCAATGTGATCTTGGATCACTTAAAATGAAAAGATGTAGAGTCCTGAGCTTTGAGCTTGAGCAAATTCTTTGTCCTTAGAATTTTGAGGGATCCACTTTTCTCATCCATGCCATTCCAATCATTGAGCTTTCCTGAAATGTTTATCTTTAAGCAGCATTAGCTCAATGAGTTATATGTTGTTAGGAATTACCAAAACCACCCAGGGATAGTTGCACTTTCAATCTCCCCCTTTTTGGTAATTGATGACAACATATAGATCAAAGCTTCGACAAATGATAAATAAGATCAAAAAAGAAACATCATCGCTTTGAGAAGTATGTGATAAGCAAGAGCTCCCCCTAAATTTGTGCATTATTTAAAATTTGCTTTTGAATGCAAATGCACAATCGATTAGGATCATGGGTTACTCTTCCATGTCACATACATCTTGGTGGAGCACTCAAAATGATAGAGATTAAAAGCATGCACTCATCACCAAGCAAGTGAATGATCATATAAGGATATAAGAGATGATATCATCCAACAAGCATTAAGGGTAGTATATGATAAAACACATGATCAACAAGTATCTCACAAGGACATAAAGTATCTCACACAAGCACACAATAAAGAAGTTCAACCAAAATAGCAAGAGAGATAAAAAGAACAACACTCTCTCTCGAAGCCTATGATCTATACATTTTTCTTCCCCTTTGGCAACAAGTTACCAAAAAGTTCAAAAATGCATAGTGTAAATGACTCTCAGGCTTGATCTTCGGGAGGTGGTGTAGAGAGAACTCCAAGGACGAAGGCTTCTGATGAAGTAGTTGAAGCTGATGGAGTGGCTGCTGGAGGTGGCACTGGAGCTGTGGCTGCTGGTGCTGACACTGAAGCTCTAGCATCTGAGACTGGCACTGCAGCAGACCATGGACCTCGTGGCACACGCTTGAAAGCATCTGTAGTTGACTTGCCCTTCTTCTCCTCCACTTCCTCCTGAAGTTGTTCAACTGCTGACTGAATCTCAATTACTTTGACATCAAGATCATAGAATTTCTGCTCAACGATCCTCTCCAAGCTCTCCTGGTTTGGAGTCAGGGTGGCCAAGCCCTTCTCAATCCTCAAGGTGGATTGGATCAGATATCCAAGCTGATCTTGCTTGCTCTTCAGGAAAACCTGAGATGTCTCCTCAACACTTGGCATCTTTGCAGCTTTCTCTGCCCTTGCCTTTTCTATCTTCTCATGCGCTTGAGCCGAAGATGGTTCATTTTCATACATGACAACAGTGTTGTCTTCAAATTCAGGGTAGATGGGCAGGTGCTCCTTATCCAAAAGATATTTGTCTGTGCCCATCTTTGAGTTGACGAGCTCCTGAATTTGTGGGGCATACCCACAACTCCTCTTCTGATCAGTTGCTGTCGTTTTGATTGTCTCCGCAATCAGACTCATGACTTTGAATTTTTAAGGCACATCAAACAAATGTAGCAAGTTGATGTCATGTCCTCTGATCATCTTATGATCACCTGACTTGGGTAGCAGTGTGTGTCTGAGGATCCAATTTATAGTAGGTAGGCCAGACAACAAGAAGTGGACAGATCCAAACTTGTGAGTATCCAAAGCAGCATCTGGGATCTCTTTGTACATGTTGGCCATTGTGTTGTGGTCTTTCTTCTTCTCAGCATAAACATCCAAGTCATCCTCATTTTCTTCTGGGGCATTGATCAACTGAGCCCATTCTTCAATAGAAGATTGGTACCTTGTACTTTCGGACATCCAAATGATCTTTCCATCTGGGTAGAAGTGGGCAGTGGAGTAAAACTGCATGATCAGCTCATTGTTCCACTTGGTGAGCTTCTGGGCCACAAAGGTATCAACTCCACATGCCTTGAAGCTGTCATATACACCTGGATAGTGATCTTCATTCTCCTTGATGTACTCCTAGTCAACCCATCTCATGTCACACACAATGGGCTTCTTGTCAAGCAGGATTGTCTCATAAAAGTCTTGTTGTTCCTTGGTGTGAAATCTGTAGTCCACAACAGTCCTCCTCCTGACAGCATATGGATCAGACTATCTCCATAACCTCAGTCCCGCATCCTTCCTGATTTTCATGTTTTTTGCCATAGGATGTGTATCATTATGGTCAGGGATCTTGGGCTTCAGCTTCCTCAACACAACTGAGTCATCTTCTTCTTCAGCAGCTTCAGGCACTGGGGCCTTGTTTTTCTCCTCAGCAGGAATGTTTATAGTGCTTCTCTTGGGTTTAGGCTTCTGAGTTGGAGCAGTAACCTTGGGAGCAGCTTTGGGCTTAGATGGAGTAGCCCCTGATATGATTGCATGTCCCATGAGCTTTTGTGATTTGGGTGCTGGTGTAGCATACTCTTCCTCTTCATCTGAACCTCTCATTATTGATGATCTGCCAAGCACTCTGGCAGTGGTCTTGTTGACCCTTTCCTTCCTTTTCTTCCCTTCTCCAACTGCCTCTTCAGTTGTCTTGGAGGTTTCAGCAGTGGATGCTCTGGCCTTAAACATAGGAACTCTTCTTGCTGGAGCCTTTGTTTTCATTCCTAGCTTTGTTGTAGCAGCTGTGCCATACTCCTTCTTCAGCACCTTTTTCCTTGAAGTGACCTCATCCTCAACAGCCACATAATCTTCATCCTTTGAATCAGAAGTTTTCTTCTTCCTTGTCCTGGTAGCTACCTTTGGCAAGTTACTTGGTGTGCTCCTTCTTCCCTCATCATAGCTGCTAGAGGGATCAGAACCCTCACTCATCTGCACATGCTGTTCAGACTTGTTCTGGCTGTCACTTTGGTCAGACATCATGCAGGCAAACTGTCAGCAGACCCTGTGAATAGATTATAGATGAGGTAGAGAAGATGAGCATCACAAAGTACATGAGTTTTGCAAAACAATTGAGTCAAAAAGTTTAGTTTTAGTTCTCTATAGAAGTGATCTCGGAGCTACCGAATTGACAAACTCAGTGATACCAAAGCAACACTTGGAACCTAAACTAGTGAACTCGGTAGGGCCGAGTCACAGTTCGGTGGCACCGAGATTGCTAGGGTTTCATAGAATCTTGAACTCGGTCACACCGATTTGCGTGTTTCGGTCAGACCAAAGAGCGCATGTGCAATGGCCAAGGCCGAATCGGTGAGACCGATTTCTATAGTTCGGTCGGTCCGAGATGAGTTCTGTGGAGAGCTAACCCTAAAATTTTCGAATCAATCTAGACCTAAAGAAGTTTTAGCTGGATGGATGAATCTCAATAGTGGCAAGAAACATGGCATTGTCCTTGTTCTAGGAATCAGAGTGAAAAAGACAACACAAGGGATCGAACACTTACCCTAATGCGACGAGTGTTCGCTACGGCGGCAACGGCGGAGCAGATTGCCGTTGGCGGTGGTGGAGACCAGCGGCGGGAGGTCGCCGGCGGCGAGAAGACAATCTGGAGACCCGAAGAGGCAGAGTAGGTTATGCGCGGGCGAAGGGTTGCGGAAAAATTTCCAAAATTTGGCCCGTCGGTATATATAACCTGACCCTGTTGGTGTGATCGAGTGGAACAACTCGGTGGCACCGAGATGCAAAACTGCAGGCAGTTACTGCAACTGGGTGTGACAGAAAGGTTCTAATCGGTTGCACTAAGATTGAAAACCTAGATCAACTAAGTGATCTCGGTAGGACCGAAATTTACAAAGACGTTTTGGAAGTTTAAGTCTATGATGAATCAGGAACTCCGAGTGCTCCTCACACAGAGTGGTTCGAATCTGACTTGGTCAAACTTTGTGATGTAGCATGAATAGAGTTTGACACGAGAAAAACATAGATAGCTAGAGGGAGTTCTTAGGCATTCTTGTCCATCCATTTGGCAAAAGAAAAAAAAATCAAATAATCAAAGCAACAAATGGATGTCCTCGAATGAGAAAAATATGCATTCAACATGCTCACACAATTAAAATGGCAAATGAAATATGTGACGAAGCATGCACAGACACTCTAACATTTATCAAGCAATTGGCGATGACTAGGTCATCTATATATGAGTATATTGACTTAGGAGTCAAATGAGAACATTTGATCATAGGTCATACTCATCGTTTAAGCACAAGTGAGGTTACCACTTTTACATAAAGCATTGTTGTACTCACACCATTAGAGTTGCTTTAACTCAATTGATTAGAGTAAAGCTCCCCCTAGATGTGATATCCCCCCTAAGAGGGATCAACTAACCTTGCGTTTTGTCGATGATGACTTCATGTAGGTGTTGAAGATGTGGATGCTCAATGTTGATGTAGATCATTCGGAGCAATCCTTTGGAGTGAGTTGCACTTTCAATACCTACATGGGTTAGTCCCACAGGGAACAAACAAGGATATCCATAGACATAGAGTGATGTGTACACAAGATGATGTCCATGGAAGCATTAGGTTACCTTGTCCCTTGTCTTACCAACAAGAGGGTTTGTGACTCCTTGAACTAGTGCAAGATATGAAAGTTGTTTGCACTTGTCCTTGCCAAAATGATAAGAGTGAAGTAGGTTGGCGGAGTCACCCTCAAGAACTCTCTAGTTCTTGTTCTTTGGGATCCACACCATTCTGATGGGAATCCTTGGGGTTGTAGTCGTACTTGAAGTAGAACTTGATGTAGTCTTGGGAATCCATTTGACCAAGGCCTTGGGTGCTTCCTCGAATGCATCAATCTCCTCTTGAAGCTTGTCCTTGCCTTTTTGCTTGTGGTCTTGTGGTGGAATATCATCTTGAGCTTGTGTTCCTTTGAAATAAGTAGGATCATACTTCTCTTGTTGAGGAACAAACTACGTCTTGGGGTATTGATCTTCTTCCCACTCAACTCCATTGGCATTGAACTTTCGTTCAAAACCAACACCTTGATTCTTCCGGTGTCTTCCTTTCTTGCGTACAATTTCCTCAAATTGCTTACTTTCGGCAAGGCTCTTGTAAACACCTTTCTCTACAATTCCCTTCAATAAGCTATTTTCTTGCTCAAGTGTAACTTGGCTAAGAGAATCATTAGTGGAATCAAGAGAGATACTAGAAGCAACAACATTGGATTTAGCATGATTGTTGTTACTACTAGATGAAGACTCTTTCTTGTTCTTGTTACTAGATTTAACTTGTGGCATGTTAGTAGACAAGAGTAAATGCTTGGCAATATAAGAGGAACTTTTCTTGGGAAGATCATCATTGATTGCCTTTAAAAACTCATGATATTGCTCAAGGTTGAGTTTTTCAAAGCGTAGCTTATCACGAGTCCTTAAAAGTTCTCGATGATATTCCAAGGTAGTTTCATGAGCTAACTTAAGAGTGTTTAGTTCTTTAGTTAGACGCTCAATCTCCTTCTTATCATTGTCATTCGTTTTATCTTGATTATCATGATTAATAGCAAGCTCATCATAGTTTTCATAACTAGAGTTGTCAACAAGTAAATCATCATCTCCTAGCAAATCATCTTCATCACTATTGAAATCAACATACTCGGGATGTGTTACCTTTGGACCTTTAGCCATGAAGCATCTCCCAATTCCTTCATTTGGTGAGTCGAATATGTCGTAGGAGTTGGATGTCACAAGTGCTAGTCCGGCAACACCTTCTTCTTGAGTATATTCGGAGTCGGAGTGATAACTTCTTTCAGAGTGATTGTCGGAGTCGCAACCGGATACCCATTCACCAACATGAGCTTGATGTCTTCTTTTTGTGTAGCTCCTTGATGACTTGTCCTTCCTTTCCGAGTCCTTGCTTCTCTGAGAGGGTCTTCGTTCATAACGATCATCTCTACTCCTTCTTCCTCTTGATGGTGATTCTTCTCTTCTACTCCTTTTGGGAGAATCTTCTCTTCTTTTGTAGGGGGTCATACATTCATTCGAGTAGTGTCCGGGTCTTCCACAATTGTAGAAATTACGCTCATGACTAGAAGATCTTTTGTCATTGTAGGACCTTGACTTGGAACTTCTTTCCTTGCTTCTACTCTTGTAGAACTTGTTGAAGTTCTTCACCATTAGACTCAATTCTTCATTGAAGGTTTGCTTCTCACTTGGTGATGTGGGAGCATCAGACGAGGCTTTGTAAGCACCACTTGACTTGTTGTGAAGCTCTTCCTTATCCTTGAGTGACATCTCATGAGCAACAATTCTTCCAATAACTTCCGTTGGCTTGAGATCTTTGTAATTGGGCTTCACTTGGATCAATGTGCACACGGTATCATATTTTGCATCCAAGGCTCATAGGATCTTCTTGATGATGAATCTATTCGTCATCTCTTCACTTCCTAAGCCGGCAATCTCATTTGTGACGAGAGCAAGCCTAGAGTACATTTCAGCGACGCCTTCACCATCCTTCATTTTGAACTTGTCAAGCTGACTTTGAAGCACATCCAATTTGGATTCCTTGACAGATTCGATACCTTCATGCATATCAATCAAAGTATCCCAAATTTCCTTTGCATTCTCAAGACGGCTGATTTTGTTGAATTCTTCGGGGCATAATCTATTGAAGAGAATATCACAAGCTTGAGCATTGTATTGTAGCATCTTCAACTCTTCCGCGGTAGCTTCATGGTTTGGTTCTCTCCCATCAAAGAGTTCACCTTGCAATCCAATACACACAATAGCCCAAACGGCGGGGTTATGTCTAAGAATATGCATTTTCATCTTATGCTTCCAACTAGCAAAATTTGTACCATCAAAGTAAGGACCTCTACGGTGGTAATTTCCCTTGCTAGACGCCATACTCTCCTAGGTTGTGAAACCAAGGCTATGACCACCAAAAGCTATGGAAATCAAAGCAAATGGAGACCAAAGCTCTGATACCACTTTTAGGATCGAAAGTATGTCTAGAGGGGGGGTGATTAGACTACTTGACCAAATAAAATCTAGCCTTTTCCCAATTTTAGTTCTAGGCAGATTTTAGCAACTTAGCACAAGTCAAGCAATCAACCTACACATGCAATTCTAGGAGGATAGCAGTGGAAAGTAAAACAATTTCATATGAAGGTAAAGGTAAAGGGAGGAGTTTGGAGTGTGCAAACGCAATTGGAGACACGGAGATTTTTGGCGTGGTTCCGATAGGTGGTGCTATCGTACATCCACATTGATGGAGACTTCAACCCACGAAGGGTAACGGTTGCACGAGTCCACGTAGGGCTCCACCCACGAAGGGTCCACGAAGAAGCAACCTTGTCTATCCCACCATGGACGTCGCCCACGAAGGACTTGCCTCACGCAGGTAGATCTTCATGAAGTAGGCGATCTCCTTGCCCTTACAAACTCCTTGCTTCAACTCCAAAATCTTCACGGAGGCTCCCAAGTGACACCTAGCCAATCTAGGAGACACCACTCTCCAAGAGGTAATAGATGGTGTGTTGATGATGAACTCCTTGCTCTTGTGCTTCAAATGATAGTCTCCCCAACACTCAACTCTCTCTCTCACAGGATTTGGATTTGGCGGAAAGATGATTTGAGTGGAAAGCAACTTGGGGAAGGCTAGAGATCAAGATTTATGTGGTTGGAATGGAATATCTTGACCTCAACACAAGTGTAGGTGGTTCTCTCTCAGAAAATGTATGTTGGAAGTGTAGGCATGTTCTGATGGATCTCTTCACGAATGAAGAGTGGGTGGAGGGGTATAAATAGCCTCCACACAAAATCTAACCGTTACACACAAATCACCAAACTCGGTGGGACCGAATCATGAAACTCAGTCAGACCGATTTAGTTCAAAATGTGAATGTTAGGATTTTCGGTGGGACCGATATAATCGACTCGGTGGGACCAATGTGCTAGGGTTAGGGTAAAGCCTCATCTCGGTTTGACTAATTACACAAACTTGATGAAACCGATTTTGGTAATGGACTAACAAAGAGTTGGTCAGGCAAACTCGGTGGGACCGATTCGCTCATCTCGGTTGGACCGAAACGTTACGAAAGGGAAAAAGAGAGCTTGCATTGCAATCTCGGTGGGACCGATCGCTCATCTCGGTTTGATCGAAACGTTACGAAGGGAAACCGAGAGATTACAATCCCATCTCGGTGAGACCGAGATCCCTATCGATGAGACCAAAAAGACTAGGGTTTTTGGCAGTGGTTATGTCAACTGAACTCGGTGGCGCCGGATAGAAGGATTCGGTGGGTCCGAGTTTGACTTTTGGTTTGGGACATATGTGGATGTGAGAAAGTAGTTGAGGACTTTGGAGCATATCACTAAGCACTTTGAGCAAGAAAGCCATTAGGCAACACCTCATCCCCTCTTAATAGTATTGGCTTTTCCTATGTACTCAATGTGATCTTGGATCACTTAAAATGAAAAGATGTAGAGTCCTGAGCTTTGAGCTTGAGCCAATTCTTTGTCCTTAGAATTTTGAGGGATCCACTTTTCTCATCCATCCCATGCCAATCATTGAGCTTTCCTGAAATGTTTATCTTTAAGTAGCATTAGCTCAATGAGTTATATGTTGTTAGGAATTACCAAAACCACCCAGGGATAGTTGCACTTTCAACAACACTTGCAGGGAATACCTTATAAAAAACGCTTATTGATTTGTTCTGCTCCTCATTGGGTTTGACACTGTTACTTACCGAAAGGAGTGAGTTCTGGTAAACGTAGTAGAAAACAAAAATAATCGCACCTACGATCACCCAAGATCAATATGAAGATGCATTACGGGTTGGGATCATGATCATTAGCGTCACCGAGTTACAACGGAAGGAGAACGGGTTGGTGTAGATCGTACTTGGAGTCCCTCGAACCGTTGATTGTCGTGGGAACGGATCTGACAGTAGAGATGGGGGGTACGTAGGAGAGGGCATAGCCTAGCTATAGTGAGGTTGTACACTCGGTTTTACGAGTTCAGGCCCCTCTCGGAGGAGGTAACAACCCTACATCTCGGTGCCGCAGAGGCTTTGTTGATTGGAGTGTTGAGTTATAGGGGGTGTGAACCCTTGTGCCAGAGGGGAGGGTGGCTTATATAGAGTGCGTCGGCCCCTCGCAGTCCTTAGTTACGCAAGGGTTCAATGAGGGAATAATGTCACAAACGTTACTAGTAACGCCTATGTTTAATGATCTTTAAGGTGACGGAGTGAACGACCGACCGTTGCCATCCTGAGGCGAGCCTAGGCCTTCTGTCCTCCGAGTGGATTCTTATACTCCGAGTGAATGACGACGGTCGAGTGGAATTGGGGTATTCGAGTGGATCTTCTGTCGAGTGAATTGCACTATTTGATGATTTCAGTCGGTATACTCTTTCGATCTTTGTAGGCCTTGGCCTCTAGTGTAGTGTCCTTGGGTTGGGCACCTAGGTCAGGCCCAAGACCCTACACTAGGTACATGTCATCGTCATTAGCCCCCAAATGGATCGAGGACCCGGTGAAGAAGGATTGAAGTTAATTTCGACCCAACTCAATGTCTCGTAGACGCTTTCTTGGGGGTCTGAAAGTATGCTAGCAGTTTAATCCTTCATCAGTTGCCTTGATAGACTCCATCTTCTTGAATATCCGAGTGAAATAAGTAGCATAGCACTGAGCAGATTGGATTTGGATATCTCTGATGCGATTGACTGATTCGTTGGGCCCAGATTCTGCGAGATTCAAAATTTGGAGAAGCCCACGGGCCGGTCGCAGCGCGATAAGCGGGGCAAATGGGGAGGGACTCCTCGATCTTCGCTCCACCTTTTGCACCACGTATCAGGCTGGCGTCGGACGTGGGATGCGCTGAGATTGCACGGGCCCACGGGTCAGCCACTCGGACACGCGGGTATAAAGGTCGATGCGGCCGATGCGTGCAACCGTGTCCACCATTTTTCCCCTTTCTCCTTCCTATCACTACCTTGCCCACCCCAGTGCAGCGCTGCTCCGTCGTTCCTGTCGACCATCACAGAGATGGCGAAGGACAAGATGAAGGCACTGGAGCAAGCCAAGAAGATGGCCAAGGGAAAGAAGGGGTCGACCTCGCGATCCGCTCTGCCGCCGGGCTGGATCCAAGGGGATTGGATCCCCTCGTCGGTCTCGGAGGAGGATCTGGAGGGGCTCGTCGCTGACGGCCTGATAGCGCCTAGATCTTGGTGGCTGCCGGATGGGGAGTTCAAGCCCGTGCCGCGTGATGGTGAGCGGGTTCTCCTCCTGACTCACGTGGAAAGATGTTTCTCTCTACCTTCGGATCCATTCTTCCGCGGTTTCCTAAATTTTTTTGGCGCACAAATCCACCACTTTCCTCCAAACACCATATCAGACCTTGCTGCATTTGTTTCGATGTGTGAAAACTTCCTCGGGTGCCATCCTCATTGGGGCCTGTTCAAGCATATCTTCACTTGTCGATCCCAGTCGGTCAAGAAAGCCAATCCGACCGATGAGAAAACCCACGTTATCCAGATGTGTGGGGGTTTAGGCATCCAAATGAGGGGTAGGAATGCTTTCCCGTCCACGACTTTTCCCCAGTCAGTTAGAGGGTGGCAGTCGACCTGGTTTTACTGTTAGGACATTCTGACTCCTGGTGCGTTGACTGGTCTTCCCCCTTTCTCTCTGGAGAGACTCCGCGCTCCTCGTTCGTTGACTGTTGAAGAGGAGGAGAAGGGTGAGGTGGCGATCTTGGTCGAAGCAGTCGTCGAGCTGATCCGGGGTGGAGTGACGGGCCTGGATCTGCTGGAGGTGTTCCTCAGTCGACGCATCCAGCCTTTGCAAGCGCGTGACCACCCCATGTGGTTGTATTCGGGTCTAGGCGACACCGCCAGAGCACATTTATAAGAGGTCGTCGAGGATACCGTGGCCCAGTGGCTCAGGAGCATCACCGGAGCCCGTGACAACCCACGCGGGGCCAAGCGAATCCTACCTTTCGATGCTGAACACCCCCTAGGAGAGGTGAGTCATAAATTGTCTAGTGAATCATTTCTGTTTTCAATATGCAACTGGACTAGAGCCCGACTGATCCTGAAATCTGTATCTTGCAGGTGTTCACAAAGATGTACTCGCCCGTGCCGAACGGGGAACAATTCGTTGGAGGAGCGGAAAGCGAGGGCGGGAGTGCTGACCTCGACTACACTGACAACAGTGAAGACGATAGTGACGACTCTGAAGATAGCGAAGAAGTCAAGTCACCTCCATGTTCTGAGCACCATTCCAAGCAGATCCAAGATTCGGTAGCTAGCTAGAGAAAGGTTGCGATGTCGAGTGCCAAGATCCAGAAGCGCACTCGGACACCAACTCCTTACCCGACCAAAAAGACTGCCAAGCAAGCCAAGATTGTTCCACCCAAGCCTCGGAAGGCCCTGCCCAGGATAAAGGTCACCGTGCCTATTGCTTCAACGTGAGTGTTTCTTCTTTTCTTTCTTCATTGCTATTGCGGACCTTCATGTTTATTTGACTGAATGAAATTCTGAATCCTAGAGCTGCTACTTCCGGGACGTCCCTGTAACATCCCAAATTTTCAATTTGGAATGTTATACATAGGTCATCCGTGCATATCATATTTTATTGCATTTCCGTTTTGCGATCCTCGAAATTCTAAGCAACTCAAGGACTCTCGGAGACAGTTGGGGATTTCACGTTTTTCATATTTGAATTTTTATCAAATATTGAAACAAGGATCATTTTGGTTTTAATGATTTTTCTCTCTGAAAATATTTCGAATCAAAATATATGAGAGGAGATAATATGACTTCTCCAAAATAAATGAAATATTGGAGGAAAAATGTTAAAATCAAATAAAAAATTTATTTGGATTTTTATTGCAATTTTATTCGAATTAGGAAAAATGCGCGTTTTTTCAAAATTGCATCACAGGCCCAAATAAATGTTCACCTTGTCCGACATATTTTTAGATTATGGGGAAAATTTATTTCAGGATTTTTGGAGTCCATTTAGTATTTCTTTTCTTTGTTTTTCTGTGCGGATTTTTTTAAAAGGTCAACCGACTCCGGGCCGTAAACGGCCTGGACTCCTTCCCGGCCGACCCTTATAAGCCACGCCCCCACGCCCCCCAGCCCGCCAGCCTGAGCCGCGCCAACCCTAGCCCCACCCTCGCGCCACCGCCGCCAGCCTCGCGCCGCCGCCGCGCCTTGCGCCGCTGCCGCCGCCCGCGAGCACCGCCGCCGGAGCCCGCCGCCTTGCCGCCACGCCGCCGAGCCGCCACGCCGGAGTTCCCGCCGCCGACGACGTGTTTGCCGAGGTAGCCGCCGGTTTTCTTTAAAAACCGTTCGGTTTATTTCGAACCCTAGATCTATTTTTTTAGATCGGTTCGTTCGGTTTTTTTGGTTTGGTTATTTAGCGAACGCCCGTTCGTACGTTCGTTTTAACGAACGCCGTTCACCCGTTAGTCACAGACAGCGAACATTCGTTCGTTAGTCTGTTCGTCAGTTTTTCTTTTTCCAGGGTTTTTCACGATTATTTTCGATAGTGATTTCTGACCCAATTTTCGTTTTAGTTTATCTTTTCGCTCGTTTATCGGAATCAGGCGATTCAAATGCCTAGATCTTTGTGTTGAAGCCCTCTTTCTGTTTAACCAACTTGAACAAGATTTTGGTACTGTAAATTTGACTTTAGTCCAGATTAGTAATTGGATCTTGTTTCTTTCCCAGTTTGAGTTTCGTTGCTCCGTTTGATTTGATTCTTTGTGCAAACCAGAGTCCTTAAGTTGAACTTTCTGGTTAGATCTTATTATTTGAGATTTACCCGTGCATATTTTCTTGATTTCTTATGTATGTTATTGTTTGTTTGCGTTAGAACACCTGAAGTGCGAAGCGTGCTACTACGAGTCTCTAGGTTTTGCGGATCATCAGCAAGGCAAGTAACACTTTGATCATACCCCTTTGTCACCCAGTTTTTATGCATTACTTTCAACCTTCACACATTGTATGAGTAGGATCTATTAACATGTGGGTTTGGGAAGTAGATGATGAGGTAGAACCTATTACCTGTTTTATTATCAAACCCCTGGGAGTTACTTCTACGTTATGCTTATATGCCATGCTATGCTCGTAGACATGGATTGGGTTTGAGTGTATCCATGACAGATGTGAAATTGTTAATTAATGGTTTAACTTAAGGTAGCAACTTTAATACACATCTGGGTGGATTGCTTGTTTTGGGCACCTGGGGATATACCAGTGTTGTCCTAGGAGATCTCGGGGATATACCGTGTGATCCTCCTACAGTCTGCCACCTAGGCTCAAAGGGATCATAAGATTATTCATACTAGAAATTTCCGTGTGCAGCCACAAGCCATTATGGGCTCTGGCATAGTTGAGTATGTTGTGTGACCTCTTTCAGTGGTGGGCTAGCAGATGTAGAGGGAAAGTAGGTGTAACTGTCCACCCAGAGTAAAGAGTTAATGCTTCTAAAAGACTATGTCTCGGTCATTCGTTTCTCAAACACCATGTGGTGCGAGAAATCCAACGGAGGAGATCGAGTCTTGTGGGGAAAAGTGCGCAAACCTCTGGAGAGTGTACAAACTAATCATGGTTAGCCGTGTCCCCGGTTATGGACATCTTGAGCATCTAGTACTTGGATTATCCTACTGTATCTCATCACTCTAATTTAATTTGTTGGGTTGATAATTACTTTTAATTGGGATTGAGTTGGAGGTACCTTCTCAATGATGTTTCAACTACCATGATAATTAAATAAAAAATTATTCCTTTGTTGTAGGAAAAAATTGGCTTTTCGCAAAACATATTAACCATACAGCCTCCACCAGCCATATATGCATGTAGTGATAGCATTTATTTGTTCATTACTCTCCTGTGTTACATTGCCAGCATATTCCATGTGCTGACCTGTTTTTTGGGCTGCAATGTATTATGTTGCAAACTTTTCAGACGAGGAGTAAGGTTCGCTAGGCCATTGTCATGCACTCAGCTATGCCGTTGGAGTTGATGGACTCACTTTATTTTCCAAGTCTTCCACTGTTATCTTTTTTTAGATGGCCTTAAGCCGTATTTATTGTAATAAGTTATCTTTTGAGACATTCGATGTAATAAGTGTGTGATTTCTACTCTGCTATAAATCCTTCGAGTAATGTGTGTGTCAGCATTACCGATCCAGGGATGACACTGAAGCACAGAGACTTGACCGTCTGAGGTCGGGTCGCTACAAGATGGTATCAGAGCACACGCTGAATGTAGGACACAACCACTAAGAAAAGCCATATGTCACTCTTCTCTACTCATTTCTGACTCCTCTCCATTTTCTACTCTTTAGGATGGCGGACTCGAGGAACAAGTTTGCACAGCCGGATGAAGACACATGTTTTGGACAACACTTGAAGGAAGTCACTAGGTACGTGAACATTGGAATACCAAGCTTCACCGGGACCTACAACTTCACTTTACCAGAAGAGGTGCACTGGTTGATTCGAGTCCAAGTTCCAGGAAGGACGTTCACACCAGTCACTAAACCCATAGAGTTTTCCTTTGATGCACCCACCTGGAGTGTAGGCAAGAGCATGGCAGCCCACATTACTATGGGACGTATTGGAGAAGTCTACAAACAGGAGCTGAAGGACACTATATACCAGATATGGGGGCGCCGAGACGAGCAATGGGAGATGATCAGCACCAGGAGGGATAGATCCATTATAGCATTTATCCAGGAGCTAAACGAGCACATTCGACGCCAAGAGAACCAGATGTGCGCAAGCATGATGGATCTGAAGAAGGAAATGACCAGGATCACGGAGCTAGAAGAGGAACTCATGGCTACCCGCGACGATTACAAGGAGGAAATCATCCTACTAGTGGAGAAGAATGACGACCTAACAAGGAAGATAGGAGTTTTTATGGGAGACCCCGTGCCAGGAGGAGAAGACGACGAACCTAAGGAGATTCGTTCCGAAGACTACATCATCATCGACGACACCGACTCCGACCCGGATAGTAGTGATGATGACTATGAAGACAAAGCTGGAGCGGATATCATGGAGTCTTCCACCGATCAAAATTTCTAGTAGACCACCAATACTATTAGTAGTACCCCTATGTAAATATTAGTAGTCTGAGCACTGTAATGATAGTTAGACCGATTGTATGCCCTTGCTTGATTGATTGAGTGATATGATATGATTGCATTTGTCTCATGTGCATATGGGTAATGCTTTCTCATTAGACCTCATGCTATTCTAAACTCTTCCCTCTAAAACCCATCAGATGCCTCCGAGACGTGACCCCGGATTTGCTTTACCACCGGAGCTCACTCAGTTGATCCAGTAGCAGAATGCCTTGATGCAGTTGTTAGTTCAGAACCAAGGCAACAATAACAACAACAAGAACAACCCACCACCACCACCACCACCACTTGACAGCTTAGCTCGTTTTCTGAGGCTGCAGCGGCCGGTGTTTTCTAGTAGCACCGAGCCAATAGTTGCTGATGATTGGCTGCACAGGATTGGAAGGGAGTTGACCACCGCAGGTTGCACAGATGTTGAGAAGGTGCGTTTTGCCGCACACCAATTGGACGGACCAGCAACCGCATGGTGGGAGAATTACACGGCCACTTTTCCTATAGTCAATGTCACTTGGGAGCAGTTTCAGCAAGCATTCCGCACAGCCCACGTATCCACTGGAGCTATGAGCCTGAAGAAGTGTGATTTTCGCAACTTATGCCAGGGTAACCGTACTGTAGGCCAGTACGTGGAGGAGTTTAGTAAGTTATCCCGCTATGCTCCTGATGATGTGGCCACAGATGCCGCGAAGCAGGAGAAGTTGATGGAAGGTCTAAATGATGAGATGAGCATGCAGTTGATGGTGGCAACATTCAACAACTACTAGGAGTTGGTAGACAAGGCTCTTATGATTTAAGGGAAGCAGCAGCAGATTGAGAACCGCAATAGGAAGTATGGACAAGGAAAGTACAATTCTGGAGCTCATCAAAAGCCTCGGTTCACCCCGAACTCGGGGGGACTTATCCATAACCATGGAGGCCACACTCACAATGGAGGAAGTTCCCATAACCACAGTGGCCCCAAGAATGGAAACGGGAATGGAGCAGGCAGCAATCAGAACCGCTCTAACCCAGCCACACCCGCCAAGAAGGATCAAAGTCACATTACCTATTTCAAGTGCGGGAAGACTGGGCACTACACCAACGATTGTTCAGAATTGAAGAACGGTAATGGCAATGGAAGTGCTAGGAAGAAGCCCAACCCTTTCAATAGGGGACAAGTGAACCACGTGAACGTGGAGGAAGTTGAGGAGCAGCCAGATGCAGTTATCGGTAAGTTTTTGATTAAGTCTTTTACTGCAATCGTTCTTTTCGATACTGGTGCATTGCATTCATACATATCAAGGGGATTCATGGATAAGTATAAGTTTCCAACTAAGGTACTTAGGACACCTATGTTAGTAAGCTCACCAGGAGCGGAGTATATGGCAAGTCAAGGATGTTTTCAGATGCCATTGACCATTGGGAGCCATGTTTTCCCCTCAGACCTAATAATTTTGGAGTCACAAGGATTGGATGTGATATTAGGAATGGATTGGCTATCAATGTATGGGGGAAACATCGATTGCGCGAGTAAGTCAATTTTTCTTACCACCCCGGAGGGAAAAAGGATCAAGTATGTATCCAAGCATGCGCCAAGGAGAACCCAGGTACATTCTCTCATGGGAGTTGTTCAGGAGGAAGTGCCTGTTGTGAAGTATTACCCAGATGTATTTCCATAGGAGTTACCAGGCATGCCGCCAGATCGAGACATAGAGTTTTTAATAGAGCTGTTGCCAGGCACCTGGCCTATATCAAAGAGACCATATCGGATGCCCGCGAATGATCTAGAGGAGATCAAGAAACAGATTAATGAGTTATTGGAGAAAGGTTACATTCGATGGAGCTCATCACCATGGGGAGTCCCAGTGTTATTGGTTGAGAAGAAGGATAAGTCTCTGAGAATGGTTGTTGATTATCGGGCGTTGAATGAAGTAACGATCAAGAACAAGTAACCACTGCCGATGATTAATGATTTGTTTGACCAGCTGCAAGGAGCTAAAGTGTTTTCGAAGATCGATCTGCGATCAGGTTACCACCAGCTGAAGATTCGAGAAAAGGATATACCTAAGACAACTTTTACCACAAGGTATGGGCTTTATGAGTATATGGTTATGTCATTTGGATTGACTAACGCCCCTGCCTATTTTATGAGTATGATGAATAAGGTGTTCATGGAGTTCTTGGATAAGTTTGTCGTGGTGTTCATTGATGATATTTTAGTATACTTAAAGGATGAAGAGGAACACAAGGAGCATTTGCGCTTAGTTCTCGAGAAACTTAGGGAACATCAGTTATATGCCAAGTTTAGCAAATGTGAGTTCTGGTTGAAGGAAGTTAGATTTCTTGGACATGTTATATCAGGAGAAGGTATAGCAGTGGATCCCATCAAGGTTCGGTCAGTCACTGAGTGGTTGGCACCCACCTCAGTTGGAGAGATCCGCAGTTTTCTTGGACTCGCGGGTTACTACCGGAGATTCATTGAGAATTTTTGTAAAATTGCAAAGCCAATGATGACATTGTTGAGAAGGACACCAAGTTCCGTTGGACTGAAGAATGTGAAGCTAGTTTCCAAGAGTTGAAGAAACTTTTGACTACAGCCCCAATGTTGATTCTGCCGGATATACACAAGGATTTCCAAGTGTATTGCGACGCCTCTCGCTTAGGACTTGGAGGAGTACTTATGCAAGACGGAAGAGTTGTTTCATATGCCTCACGACAGCTTCGACCGCATGAGTTGAATTATGCCACACACGATTTGGAGTTAGCAGCTGTGGTGCATGCGCTCAAGACCTGGAGACATTTTCTCGTCGGAAACCGTTGCGATGTATACACGGATCACAAGAGTTTGAAGTATATTTTTACTCAGAAGGAGTTGAACCTTAGGCAGAGGAGATGGCTGGAGCTCATAAAATATTATGATATGAAGTTGCACTATCATCCAGGCAAGACCAATGTCGTAGCAGACGCTTTGAGCCGGAAGACTTACGTCAACACCCTCGTAAGCGGAGGAATGCCAAAGAGGTTGGTAGAAGATCTCAGGGAACTACGTTTGGAGATAGTCCCTAAAGGATTTGTTGCAGCGTTGGAGGTTCAGTCAACATTATTGGAAAAGATTCGAGAAGCTCAGAAGGATGACAAGGAAATTGCCGAGATAAAGGAGAAGATGAGTGAAGGAAAAGCCAAAGGTTTTCGTGAGGATGAGCACGACACCTTATGGTTTGAGGACCGCGTTTATGTGCCCAATAATACAGAGATCGGGAAGTTGATACTTCAGGAGGCTCATGACTCACCATACTCAATTCACCCGGGAAACACCAAGATGTATTTGGATTTGAAGGAGCATTTCTGGTGGACTCGTATGAAGAAAGATATTGCCGGGTATGTAGCCATATGTGATGTATGCCAGAGAGTGAAGGCAGAACATCAGAAACCAGCTGGATTACTGCAGCCTATGCCGATACCCGAATGGAAGTGGGACAAGCTTGGCATGGATTTCATCACCAGATTACCCAGGACCCGATCTGGATACGATTCTATCTGGGTAGTAGTGGATCATTTGACCAAAGTAGCTCACTTTATCCCAGTGAAAACCACCTATACAAGCGCGAAGTTGGCCAAGATATGTATGACCAGGGTCATATGTCTGCATGGAGTTCCGAAGACCATCGTATCAGATAAAGGAACATAGTTTACTTCAAAGTTTTGGCACCAGTTGCATCAGACCTTGGGTACCAGGCTAGAGTTCAGTACAACTTTTCACCCGTAGACAGATGGACAGACCAAGAGAGTCAATCATATTCTGGAGGACATGTTGAGAGCTTGTGCACTAGACTATGGATCTAGTTGGGATGATAATTTACCCTACACAGAGTTCTCGTACAATAATAGCTACCAGGTCAGTTTGAAGATGACACCATTCGAAGCCCTGTACGGAAGAAGGTGCAGAACACCATTGATGTGGGACAAAGTTGGAGACTGCCAGTTGTTTGGACCAAATTTGATTAAGGAGTCCGAAGAGAAGGTTAAGATAATTCGAGATAGACTGAAGGTAGCTCAGTCAAGGCAGAAGAGTTATGCGGACTCGAAACGCAAGGAGGTAGTCTATGAAATCGGAGACAGAGCATATCTGCGAGTGTCACCCTTGCGAGGAGTTAAAAGTTTTGGAGTTAAAGAAAATTTAGCCCCGAGATTTGTGGGACCGTACCATGTTTTGGAACGCATGGGAGAGGTTGCCTACAAGTTGGAGTTACCCGAAGGACTGTCAGTAGTTCATGATGTGTTTCACGTTTCCCAGTTGAAGAAGTGCCATGCTGAGATGGCCGATATTCCTCTGAGAGATACAGTGCCCCTGGAAGCAATACAATTGGATAGTGATTTGACCTACGAGGAGAAGCCGTTCAAGATTCTCGACTTTGCTAGCCGAGTTACTCGTAGTAAGGTTATCAAGTTTTGCAAAGTTCAGTGGAGCCACCATACCGAGGATGAAGCCACTTGGGAACGAGAGGATGATCTACGCAAAGATCACCCGCACCTATTTTCTAGCCAACCCGAATCTCGAGGACGAGATTCATCTTAAGGGGGTAGGTTTGTAACATCCCAAATTTTCAATTTGGATTGTTATACATAGGTCATTCATGCATATCATATTTTATTGCATTTCCATTTTGCGATCCTCGAAATTCTAAGCAACTCAAGGATCCTCGGAGAGAGTTGGAGATTTCACGTTTTTCATATTTGAATTTTTATCAAATATTGAAACAAGGATCATTTTGGTTTTAATGATTTTTCTCTCCGAAAATATTTTGAATCAAAATATATGAGAGGAGATAATACGACTTCTCCAAAATAAATGAAATATTGGAGGAAAAAATGTTAAAATCAAATAAAATATTTTATTTGTATTTTTATTGCAATTTTATTCGAATTAGGAAAAATGCGCGTTTTCCAAAATTGCATTATAGGCCCAAATAAATGTTCACCTTGTCCGACATATTTTTAGAGGACGGGGAAAATTTATTTCAGGATTTTTGGAGTCCGTTTAGTATTTCTTTTCTTTGTTTTTCTGCGCGGATTTTTTTCTTAAAAAAAGGTCAACCGACTCCGGGCCGTACACGGCCTGGACACCGCCCGGCCTGGACACCGTCCCGGCCGGCCCTATAAGCCGCGCCCCCGCGACCCCCAACCCACCAGCCCGAGCCGTGCCAACTCTAGCCCCGCCCGAGCGCCTTGTGCCGCCGCCAGAGCCCGCCACCTTGCCACCCCGCCGTTGAGCCACCCCGCCGCTGGAGCCTGCCGCGGCGCCCCGCCGGAGTTCCCGCCGCCGCCTACGTGTTTGCCGAGGTAGCCGCCGGTTTTTCTTTAAAAACCGTTCGGTTTATTTCAAACCCTAGATCTGTTTTTTTAGATCGGTTCGTTCGGTTTTTTTGGTTTGGTTATTTAGCGAACGCCCGTTCTTACGTTCGTTTTAACGGACGCTGTTCACCCATTAGTAACAGACAGCGAACGTTCGTTTGTTAGTCTGTTCGTCAGTTTTTCTTTTTCCAGGGTTTTTCGCAATTATTTTCGATCGCGATTTTTGACCCAATTTTCGTTTTAGTTTATCTTTTCGCTCGTTTATCAGAATCAGGTGATTCAAACGACTAGATCTTTGTTTTGAAGCCCTCTTTCAGTTTAACCAACTCGAACAAGATTTTGGTACTGTAAAATTTGACTTTAGTCCAGATTAGTAATCGGATATTGTTTCTTTCGCAGTTTGAGTTTCGTTGCTTCGTTTGATTTGATTCTTTTTGCAAACCAGAGTCCTTAAGTTCAACTTTATGGTTAGATCTTCTTATTTGAGACTTACCCGTGCATCTTTGCTTGATTGCTTATGTATGTTATTCTTTGTTTGCGTTAGAACACCCGGAGTGCGAAGCGTGCTACTACGAGTCTCTAGGTTTTGCGGATCATCAGCAAGGCAAGTAACACTTTGATCATACCCCTTTGTCACCCAGTTTTTATGCATTAGTTTCAACCTTCACACATTGCATGAGTAGGATCTATTAACATGGGTGTTTGGCATGTAGATGATGAGGTAGAACCCATTACCTGTTTTATTATCAAACCCCTGGGAGTTACTTGTACGTTATGCTTATATTGCCATGCTATGCTCGTAGACGTGGATTGGGTTTGAGTTTATCCATGACAGATGTGGGATTGTTAATTAATGGTTTAACTTAAGGTGGCAACTTTAATACACATCTGGGTGGATTGCTTGTTTTGGGCACCTGGGGATATACCAGTGTTGTCCTAGGAGATTCCGGGGATATACCGTGTGATCCTCCTACGGTCCGCCACGCAGGCTCAAAGGGATCATAAGATTATTCATGCTAGAAACTTCCGTGTGCAGCCACAAGCCATTATGGGCTCTGGCATAGTTGAGTATGTTGTGTGACCTCTTTCAGTGGTGGGCTAGCAGATGTAGAGGGAAAGTAGGTGTAACTGTCCACCCAGAGGAAAGAGTTAATGCTTCTGAAAGACTGTGTCTCGGTCATCCGTTTCTCAAACACCATGTAGTGCGAGAAATCCAACGGAGGAGATCGAGTCTTGTGGGGAAAAGTGCGGAAACCTCTAGAGAGTGTACAAACTAATCATGGTTAGCCGTGTCCGCGGTTATGGACATCTTGAGCATCTAGTACTTGGATTATCCTACTGTATCTCATCACTCTAATTTAATTTTTTGGGTTGATAATTACTTTTAATTGGGATTGAGTTGGAGGTACCTTCTCAATGATGTTTCAACTACCATGATAGTTAAATAAAAATTTATTCTTTGTTGTAGGGAAAAAATGGCTTTTCGCAAAACATATTAACCATACAGTCTCCACCAGCCATATATGCATGTAGTGATAGCATTTATCTGTTCATTACTCTCCTGTGTTACATTGCCAGCATATTCCATGTGCTGACCCGTTTTTCGGGCTGCAACGTATTATGTTGCAGACTTTTCAGACAAGGAGTAAGGTTCGCTAGGCCATTGTCATCCACTCAGCTATGCCATTGGAGTTGATGGACTCACTTTATCTTCCAAGTCTTCCGCTGTTATCGTGTTTAGATGGCCTTAGGCCGTATTTATTGTAATAAGTTCTCTTTTAAGACATTCGATGTAATAAGTGTGTGATTGCTACTCTGCTATAAATCCTTCGAGTATTGTGTGTGTCAGCATTACCGATCCAGGGATGACACTGAAGCACAGAGACTTGACCGTCTGAGGTCGGGTCACTACAGTCCCATATGGAGATCGATGACGAGCAGGCTGACGCAGAGACTGCAGATGCATCCACTTCTCGGGTAGGTATGACCAACTCACACCTTGCTAATTGTCCTGATGGTCGACTGAAATTTTACTGTCGAGTGACTACAGTGCCAACAAACATTATCCAACTTCCAGACGATGACGAGGAGGAGCCTCTGAGGAGCGCAGGAGGAAGGGGCAGGGCTTCGAACACCTCACAAAGCTTCACCAAGAGAGTGCCTTCAAGCCAGATGTCTCACTCGTCGCCCGAAACTGTTCTTCAAGAGCCAGGTGGTTCGTCTCGAGTTGGTGTTTCTTTCGCCGACCCTATGTCGACTGCCCAGCCTCTAGTGTCGACCGCTCAAACCTCAGGTCTGATTGGGCAACCACAAGTGTTGATCCCTCCAGCTGCGTCACCGACTCCTGCATCGAGCGCATTCACTCTGCACCATGTCCCAGAGGACCAAAAAGGAGCTGCCAAGGAGGCTATGAGCCAAGATGGTCTGATGATGCAGCGACTGAATGAGGTGTATGAATCCAGCAAGTCTGCTTATGATGCTAGTTCTGCTCTTCAAGCCGATGTCCGAGTAAGTACGATTGTAAGTTGCTTTCCGATTGGATTTTCTCCGTCTTGATTCTATTGAATCCGTATACCCATTGGGTGTTTTCATTTCGTTATGTATTTCTACCACTCGAATCGGTCGTGCCATGTCGAGTGGGAAACTGATCCAGTGGGGGCACGCTGAGTGCACCCACTAGGTGTAGTCCCCGAGACCGCCTTCGAATGTTTGATTTAGCGAGGGTCTTAGAATATTTTTGCTTGAAGCTCTTCACTAGAACTGGTCAGGCTGTGTCAAGTGGAAATTAATTTAGTGGGGGCATGCTGAGTGCACCCACTGGGTGTAGTCCCCGAGGTTGCCGTCGAATGTTTGATTTGGCAGGGGTCTTAGAAGAAGCTACTTTTTTTTTCTTCCACTCGGGCCGGGCAGGCTGTACCAAGTGGGAAATTAATCCAGTGGGGCACGTTGAGTGCAGCCACTGTGTGTAGTCCCCGAGACTGCTATCAAATGTTTGATTCAGCGGTGGTGTTAGAACACTTTTGATAGCAGCAATCCGGATTTGCTCTTCTCCACTCGGAAGTAGAGGAAATACTTTTGAGAGTCTCTCTTCGTTGACTGAATTGTCTTTTTGTTGATCTCAGAAATCTTGTGAACTGGGAACCCAGTATATTGCCATGGAGAAGGAGAAGATCCAGCTCCAACTAGACTCAGAGCTGGCTAAGAAGAACTTGAAGCAGGCTCAAGAGGAGGTGAAGACCATGGGAGGTAACATTTTGCTGACTGTGAGCTTCGTCATTTTGTTTTCTTTCTGTCCTTTGAACCGAGTGATTCCACTCGAGCAGATGTGTGTAGTGAAAATTGTCAACTCCAAGCATGACTGAAGAATATTTTGTCTTTAGACATTATGAAGCAGGCGTTGGAGAGGAAAGACAACGAACTTGCGGGGACGCAGAAGGTGGCTCGAGAGAAGACTGAAATGGCTAAGAAAAAACTAGATTCAGTCGGTAAGCTCAAAGAGAAAACCGTCTTGTCCGACAAAGTGGACCAACTCACTCGAAAGAGGGACGAGCTAGAGTAATATTTGGGAGGTTTTGCAAAGAAGATGTACAACATGCTGGAAGGTACCTCCCATTGGTCAAGTGAATTTCTGCGAGCTTTGAGGGTAATAGTGCAATTAACCACTTCTTTCTCCCATGTGCAGAGTCCTGCCAGAACTTTGGATAGGAGAGAGATCAGATCGAGATGAATTTAGACCCCACCAAGTCACTCGTGAAGGACGCAGTGGCTCTGAACATGTTGCGCCTCGACGCTCATCTCGAAGGTGTCCAAGGATATATCACTTGCTTGAGGGCTGTGCTGGCGAAGATTGACGAGGAGCTGTGGCCTAAGGATACGCTTCAGAATGACATCGAGTCGATGATGGCTCGGCTTAATGATATCCCAAGTCGGGTGCAAGCATGGAAGAAATCTGCTGCCCACTCCGGAGCCGACGTGTGGCTCTCTCATTCGTCCGAGTCCATTGCAAAGACACCAAGGAAGATAAACTGAAGGCCCTCCAGGTGGCGAACATGAAGAAGCTCTAGTTTGAATCATTCATGGAGACTTTCATTGAGGCAGCCGGTGGCCCACAAGTATATGGGATCAATTGTAGCTCTTTTCGATAAGTAAGAGTGTTGAACCCAACGAGGAGCAGAAGGAAATGACAAATGGTTTTCAGCAAGGTAATGTCTGCAAGTGCTAAAATTGTAAGTAACATAGTAGTTTGATAGCAAGATAATTTGGAATGAGCAAGTAACGATAATAGTAACAAAAGTGCAAAAAGATAGCCCAATCCTTTTGAGGGAAAGGACAGGCCAAAACGGTCTCTTATAGTAAGAAAAGCGTTCTTGAGGGTACACGGGAATTCCATCTAGTCACTTTCATCATGTTGATACGATTCGTGTTCGCTACTTTGATAATTTGATATGTGGGTGGATCGGTGCTTAAGTGTTGTTCTTACTTGAAAAAACCTCCTACTTATGATTAGCCCCCTCGCAAGCATCCGCAACTACGAGGAAAGTATTAAGAATAAATTCTAACCATAGCATTAAACTTTTGGATCCAATCGGTCCCTTACGAAATAGCGCATAAACTAGGGTTTAAGATTCTGTCACTCTCGCAACCCATCATCTAATAACTACTCCACAATGCATTCCCTTAGGCCCAAATATGGTGAAGTGTCATGTAGTTGACGTTCACATGACACCACTAAGGGAATCACAACATACATACTATCAAAATATCGAACACATATCAAGTTCACATGATTACTTGCAATATGATTTCTCCCGTGACCTCAAGAACAAAAGTAACTACTCACAAATGATAATCATGCTCAAGATCAGAGGGGTATTAAATAGCATATTGGGTCTTAACATATAATGTTCCGCCAAATAAACCATATAGTAATCAACTACAAGATGTAATCAACACTACTAGTCACCCACAAGCACCAATCTATAGTTCCGGTACAAAGATTGAACACAAGAGATGAACTAGGGTTTGAGATGAGATGGTGCTGTTGAAGATGTTGATGGAGATTTCCCTACCAAAGATGGGAGAGTTGTTGTTGATGATGATGGGGATGATTTCCCCCTCCGGGAGGGAAGTCCCCCCAGCGGAATCGCTTCGCCGAAGGGCAAAAGTGCTCCTGCCCAAGTTCTGCCTCGAGACGGTGGAGCTCCATCCTGAAAGTCCTCTACTCCTTTTTTCTAGGTCAAAATGACTTATATACCAGAAGATGGGCACCATAGGTGGGCCGAGGGGAGCACAACCCACCAGGGCGCGCATGGGCTCCCTGGCGCGCCCAGGTGGTTGTGCCCACCTTGTGGGCCCCCTCTGGTACTTATTGGTTCCAATATTCCCCATATATTCCATAAAAATCTCCATAAAGTTTCAGCTTGTTTGTGGTTGTGCAAAATTGGTCGCCCGACATAGCTTTTCCAGGTCTAGATTTCCAGCTGCCGGAATTCTCCCTCTTTGTGTGTACCTTGCATATTATGAGAGAAAAGGCATTAGAATTACTCCAAAAAGCATTATTATGCATAAAAACATCATAAATAATAGTAGGAAAACATGATGCAAAATGGACGTATCAACTCCCCCAAGCTTAGACCTCGCTTGTCCTCAAGCGAAAACCAAAATCGAAAACATGTCGACATGCTTAGAGAGAGAGAGGTGTCGATAAAAACAAAATACGGACATAGAAGCATCATGTAGATTATTATAACAGCAAAAATTTAAACATAAAACTTTCATCATAGAACTTTTATCATATACTTCTCATGAGTAAGTAACAATTCATCACACTATCGAAGTATAAAGCATAAACTCTATTAGAAACCAAAAAACTATGTTCTCAGTCAACTTTGCAACTACAATTCATCATCTTTTCAGGAAGGGTCACGTATCGGAGCCTTTAGGTAAGTCCACATACTCAACCATCATATAGTCTCCTATGATTGCTAACACTCACCTCATACACATGAGCAAAACATTTCAACTGGACACATAGAAAGATAGGGGCTTATAGTTTTGCCTCCCAACGTATTCACCTCAAGGGTGATGTCAACAATAATAACTCATGCCACCCATATTCAACTGGACATATGTGCCTCTAGATCTTTCCTCACCACATGATGCTTGCCAAAGGAGAAAAATAAAAAGGAATAGAGAGAAAAACTTTGACTCTTGCATAAAAGTAAATACATAAAAGTAAAAGATAGGCCCTTCACGGAGGGAAGCAGAGGTTGCCATGCGCTTATTTGTTTGTATGCTCAACCCCTTAGTGAATAGAACACCATGTTGTATTGCCCCTTGTGATGGCAACCTTTATTATGCAGTCTATCGTTTTTATTCTTCACCATCACAAGTTCATACAACGCTCAATTTTCTCGTACACTAAATGATATCACCTACCATAAGATTAGCATATCATCTTTTTCATTTATTTCCTTTCCTTTTTATTGCAACATGAAAGCAAAGAAAGCAAAAACTCATACTAAACTTTATTACATATCTTGCACACGATTAGAAGGATAGATCACTAAGAAAACTCTCGAAAAGAAAGGATTGAACAAAAATTTTATTCGTCTAAAGCAACAGATCAAACTAAAAATAAGTAAAGGCAAAAGATAGTGGGGGTGATACGATACCGGGGCACCTCCCCAAGCTTGGCGGAAGCCAAGGGGAGTGCCCATACCCGATACTCAATTTTCTTTTGGTGATGAAGAAGAAGGTGGTGGTGATGAAGTAGAGGATTTGTCCTTCTTCCTCAACTTACGGTTGAGGATGGAATTTTCCTCCTTAAATTTCACTGATCTCCTGCTCAAGCTCTAGTACCTTTTTGCATAAATCTTGCTTATTTTCCTGCAAAAGGCAGAAGGGTATAAACTGAACCTTAGGTCTCTTTGCTTTGTTGGGGAGACTTGATTTCTTGAATTCCACATGCATGTCCCCGGGTTGAAGCAATGGGGCTTCGTCCTCGTCAGAGCTCGTCTCCTCCTTCTCCCTAGGATAATAGTCTTCCTCTTCCTCCGAAGTCCAGCCATAATGCTCCACATCCCCATAAGACTTGGGGTTTGCGGTAAAATCAACAACATAGCTCTCACCCTCAGAGTCTTGGGATGACATATTTTTGGATCCATCAGAGAAACAACAAGAGAAGAAAATAGAAGATTTCTCCGTGACATGGTGGTCAATAGGTTCAGGGGGTATATAAAGATTTTTTATCTTGGGAAACAAGCAAACGGTAGAAAAACGGAGTCCGGAAGGTACCCGAGGTGGGCACAACCCACCTGGGGGCGCCTGGCAAGCCACCCGCGCCCTAGTGTCTTGTGCCCACCAGGTTTACTTTCCCGGTAGTTTCTTATTTTCCTATTTTTGTTATATTCCAAAACTGACAAAAAATATTTTTGCGGATTTTTCGGAGTCCGTTTACTTACCGTATCACGTACCTCTTTTTTCACGATTCTGGATTGTTCCGGAAGGACTCTTTTATGTGTTCTTCTGGTGTCATAGTTTGGATAATATTACTTTCAACATTAATGGCCGTACCTGAGATATAATGTTTTATTCGTTGCCCATTAACAACCTTCGGGTTAGTACCTTCAGCATTATTTATTTTGATAGCTTCAGACAGATAAACCTCCTCGATAACATAGGGTCCTTCCCATTTGGAGAGGAGTTTTCCTGCAAAGAATCTAAAACGAGAGTTGTACACAAGAACATATTCTCCAACTTTGAACTCGCGCTTTTGGATTCTTTTATCATGACATCTCTTAACTTTTTCTTTAAATAACTTGGCATTTTCATAAGCTTGGGTTCTCCATTCATGTAATGAGCTGATATCAAATAACCTCTTTTCACCGGCAAGTTTGAAATCATAGTTGAGTTCTTTGATTGCCCAATATGCTTTATGTTCTAACTCAAGAGGCAAATGACAAGCTTTTCCATAAACCATTTTATAAGGAGACATACCCATAGGATTTTTATATGCTGTTCTATAAGCCCAAAGTGCATCATCTAACTTCTTAGACCAATTCTTATGGGACCTATTGACAATCTTTTGCAAAATTAACTTTATTTACATATTCCTAAGTTCAACTTGACCACTAGACTGAGGATAATAAGGTGATGCAATTCTATGGTTAACATCATACTTGGCAAGCATTTTACGCACTACAAAAAAATACACTTCCGTGATGATACGTGTTTGTCACAGTAGGTAGCGTTTTTGTCATGCATGTACATCCATGACGATTTTATGATAGAATCAAGATAGTCATACATGTGCTGTCGTAGAAGTGTTCCATGACATTACCAAAATTATCATCACGGAAGTGTCCACTTCCATGATGATAAATCGCGCGTCACAGAAGTGCTTTCGTCAAGGGTGACCGACACGTGGCATCCACCGTAATGGAACACCGTTAAGCTATCGGGTCAGGTTTTGGATCCAATAACCCGTTAACAGCCCCGACCAATGGGGATTTTCCACGTGTAAAATCATCATTGGCTGGAGGGAACACGTGTCGGCTCATCGTTGGGACAAATGTCATCCACTCATTGGACGGAAGGCGCCTATGATACGTCGACACGTGGCACGGCCCAACAGAGGCCCATTCTTGTGAAAAGGCCGGCCTGTTTGACTTGGTCAAAAGGTGGCGGGCCGGCCCATGGAAAGCCTGTTAACGGTCTGTTCGCATATAGTGCATTTACAGCCCGCTAACCCAAGGCCCGTTATGCCCCATCCGAATTAGGCCCAGTAGCGTCATCTGGGCCATCCAATATGATTCCAGCCCATTTTCACTTCTGGCGCATGTATGGCCCATGACGTCTTTCGGCCCATATGAGGCCCTATGTAACTCTTGGCCTATTAACGGCCCGTGGTGAAACTGGCCTGTAATGAACAGTGTATCACTTTACACCCATTAACGGCCTGTGGTGAAACTGGCCCGTAATGAACAGTGTATCACTTTATACCCATTAACGGCCCGTTATTCCGTTGGGCCGTTTCCAGCCCATGTTATCTTTCGGCCTTCTCAGATCCCATTTATTCTTGGGCTCATTTCCAGCATTCGTTTACTTACAGCCCGTTACTGTCATTTTCTGCTTTTGGGCCAAATTCAGCCTGTGGTTACAGTCGGCCCGTTTGTGGTCCGTTAATACGTTGGGCCGTTTTCATAGCGTCATCAAATATGGCCTATTAACGATGGCCCGTTATGGTCGGCCCATGAACGGACGATTCCAACTCTAGCCCCGTTTACGGCCATAATGCGGTCTGTTTGGCCCATGTTTGGCCAATCGATCATACGGCCCGACCCATTGATGATACGGCCCGCAGAAGGCCCATTGTTTCTACGGCCCGTAGAAGGCCCATTGTTTCTACGGCCCGTAGAAGGAACACTGTTTCTACGGCCAGTAGGAGGCCTAGTGTCACCACAGTAAATATTAGCCCATGGTTATTGTGGCCTAGTTTTAAAAAATAGGTTATTGCAGCCACTAGCTAACCGCGGAAAAAGAACTGCAATGACTACAAGCAAACAAATAAATAAGACAACAAGGAAATAAATAAGCAAGCAACTAACGCTAGGCTATCACGGCTATTACACATATTACATCCACTGGGCATCAAAGTTCGCCACCAGTGAAAATATAGGGAACAAAGCAGCATATCATATACACTGGTTGTCAAAGTTGGCGACCAACACAAATAAACGCCACAGCAAAACAAATCCAGAACTGAAACCACTTCAGAAGATCTCAAGAAACAATATCCTGGGTACCCATAATGCTGGCAAGATGCTTAGCAAGCTTATTAACTTTCTCTTGTTTGGCGCTTAAATCCTCCAGCGCTTGCTGTTGCACCAGAAATATGCATCTGAATTCTGCAGGGACTTCCTCAGTCCTTCAGCTTCCTATCGCAGCACATCTGATCGATGTCTTTCAACTTGAAGTTGAGACCCAAGAAGAAGAACTGATTCAGGCAGCGAGTTCGAAGAGCTTGTGCCAGCAGCAGTGGCCAGTAACTCGAACACTACATCAAGACATGACTTTTGGGTTCCCTCACTGTCGTCAAGATAGTTTTTATCAGCTTTCTTGGAGACCAACAGGGATGTCTCACTATCTTGAACCTTATCTGCATTACTTCCTTTACCATTGGATAACGCGGTACCATTCTCCAGTATTTTGTCCGCATTCTAAAAGAGAAACAAGCAGACACATCACATGTTTACCATGTTGTATATGAAACTCATTTTGGTAAATGAGTTCAGTAGTAAAGTGGACAGGATAACAGCATGAAACAAACATATATCTATGTACCATGGTCACTTTATGATCTATATTATTCTAGTTTTGTTGCCAAATCAAGATAGAGACACAGTTCAAATAATATTTGTTCAAGACAAAGCAGAATAGACAGAATATAAGTGTGGGTAACTATAAAGCAATAACAACATTTGTAATGTGCATGACATGAGAACATAACTGTTTATTCAATTGAAACTGAAATCAACATGGAGCAGGTTACAACAGCAAACCAGTTAAAGAAACAGGTTTAAAACATACCTTTTGCGCCATTGGAGTTTCAATTCCATCCTTCAAATTTGAAAATAGTTGGTATGAGTAAATACGGTAATGCAAGAGCAAAGGAGTATGAACCATAGCTACAGAACCTGACCTGAGAACAAATCTTCTTCTCCTTTAAGCGTTGAGTTGGGATTCAGAGTGGTGGTCCTCGTGCTTTGGGCACTACAGTTCCCTTACTAACTGCTCGCGTTTGGGTGCTCTGTGGTGGAGACGGTGCTGTGTCACCTGGAACTGGGTTACTATCTGCCGGGGTTGGGGTTAGAAGGGGTGTAGCTGGTTCTCTGTCCAACTGGGTAGGGGTACAATCTGCGAGAGTCTAGGTTATGTGTGGTGGATCTGGTCCTTGGGCAAGTACAACCATGGTTCTATCTGCATCAACTGGTAGCACTATCTTTTCTAAGGACCGTGTTGTTACTCCCTTAGATACTGCCATCACGCTTTCCAATTCAAATGGCTAATAAACAAGAAACGTAATTGAAAGTATAGACATTGTATGATAGACAGGTGCAATGGATAGTGTGGAATAAAAGAGGGCATGAAATAATTCATATTTATGTTGTCTAACCAAACATGATAGCATGACACAATTTCACATATATGATGGCTAACTAAACAGGATAGCATGACACAATTTCACATTATGATGGCTAACTAAAAAAGATGGAAAGACATAGTTCAAAATATGAGACTATGTAAACAGGATGACATGACATAACTATATAATGTGTTTATTAAATAGGTTGGCATGCCATAATTCATATACATTTACGGATAGAATGCCATAATTCAAAATATGATGACTGTAACACTAAACAGGATGAGATGATATAACTATATGATTTCTTTATTAAATGGGTTGCCATGCCATAATTCAGATAGATGATGTGTATGTACTATGTAAACATGATGGCATGATATAATTCAAATATATGATTTATATAGTAAGCAAGTAAGCAGATGGCAATCCATATATGATGTAAAAACTAAGCAATGCAAGACAACATGCATGACATGGGTAATATAACCCTGCCAAGTTTGAGCATAGACCTCAGGGGGGAAATAGGACTGGTCATCAGTCTCCAAGTCCTCCTCTGAGGAGCTCTCTGTAACCAGCAAGATGTCTGCTTCAGCAGGTAGCATTGTCTGCTCTGAATACCTTGTTTTCACTGCAGATACTTCCATCACCGCTTCAAATGGCTGATGCACAGGAAGAGTAGTTGAATATACAAACGTTGTCGACAAATGGAACACGTAATACAAAAAAATGATAGCATGATATAATTCACATACATGATGATTGGCTAAACAGCATGGCATTGCGTAATTCACATATATAATGCCTTTGCAACAAGATAGCATTGTATAATTCACATATATAATGTCTTGCAACAAGATGGCAATGCATAATTCACATATATGGTAATTAGACACTGAATAGGTGGCATTCACACAAAGCATGTCTAAAATAATCAAATGACATAGCAATGCGAGACACCATACGCATGATATGAGAAACATAACCCTGCCAAGTTAGAGCATACACCTCGGGGGGGGGGGGAATAGGACTGGCCATCTGTCTCTGAATCCTCCTCTAAGGAGCTATCCGTAACCAGCGAGATATGCGCTTCGTCAGATAGCATAGTCTGCTCTGAAGACCTTGTTTTCACTCCAGAATTTGCCATCACCGTGTCAAATGGCTGATACACACGAAGAGCAGTTGAATGTACTAACATTGTTGACAAATGTAATATATAACGAAAAAAAGGATGGCCTGATATAATTTACATATAAGATGACTAACTAAGCAGGATGGCATTGCAAAATTCACATATATGATGCCTGGCTAAACAAGATGGCGTTGCACAATTCACATAAACGATGAATAAACTAAACAGATGGCATTCGCACAAAGGATGTCTAAACTAAGCAGATGACATATTTGATGTATAAAGTAAGCAACGCAAGACACCATATGCATGATATAACCAACATCAGCATGCCAAGTTAGAGCGAAGACCTCAGGGGGTAAATAGGAGTTATCTTCTCCTTCTAAATCCCCCTCAGAACATATATCTTCCTCTCGATTACAATCCGAAATGCATGGAGGGGGGGCTGCCTTTGCGCCTACCATGGAGTGACGTCTGCATGAAATTTTATTGCCACACAAGGCTCGTCTCTTTTGCTCTACATGTTCAGTTCCATTGTTTACAATAACTGTCATGCATAGGAATAAAACATAGTGAGATTATGTAAGGAGTGCATGCAGAAATCCAGAGTGATGGTAGCAACCTGTGGATAGACCCAAAACCAATAATAGCAGGCAGATGATGGCTTCAGTTAAAAAATACAGATAATGGCTTCTTTACTGTTTGTTTCCCACCCAACATGAAACTCATAGTAGACACCGGAGATTAACCAGATAGTAGATAGATACTATTGATAGCGGCCCTGATATGTACCCCACAACCATTTAAAAAGTCAAGTTTGACCATTAGTTTGGAGCTGACTCGGAGTCTAATCGGTGAACAGGATGATAAAGTAGCATGTAATATTAAGCGATGCATAACGTAAGCAGACACGAAAGAGTGCGACCTCTCTTGCGGACCCGTGTAGTCCTCGAGGTCATCTGCTCGGTTGATGATGGTAATGCAGTTTTCATGGCTGCCAGCGGCGGGGAAGAAGATCTGAGGCGGCGAAAGACAGTCTGGAGGCCGGATCCCTGCTGTGCTGGACCCTTCTGTCGTTGGAGCAGCTGAGCTAGGGTGGACGACGGCGCAGCAGGAGCGGGACAAACCACGCAAGGTTTTCTTTGACAACTATCTGTAAGAGAAGTAATTCTGTAAGGGCTCGTTTGAGTTGGAGGATTCCAACAATGCAGTGATAGGAAATAGACATGAACAGGATAGGAATGCACGTGCAAAACAGAGAATTTAAAAACACAGGATTTCTGCCAATCTGGGTGTTTGATTCACAACAATTGGAAGATCACAGGATGCAAAGAAGCATGGTGAGATTAAGTCAAACCACAAGAAAATGTACGGTTATAATGCTATTATGCTACTATCTCTTAGTCTTGTGCTTCATGAATAGGAATGTGAAAAGGAGGACAAGTGAAAATTAAAATTCCTACGTTTTTTCTTTCAAGGAGACACTAAAGGAACAAATCCGTGTGCTTAGTGGACAATATATATATATATATATATATATATATATATAACATGTAGAGTAAAAAAGAGATGCAACAAGTGTACAACCTCTTTGGCGAAGCCATGTCGATCTCAGCGTGATTGGGTTGGCCGGTGAGGATGCTCTGGCTGACTTTGCTGTAGGAGGAGGGGAAGAAGATCTTAGGCGTCTGGAGATGGTGCCCGAGGTACTGCTCTGCTGTGATGGAGGGTATCGTCGTTGGAGCAGCTCCGGTGAGTTGTACGACGCCGAGACTGAAGCAGGACAAGAGAGACAACGAACAACGTTAACCTGAGTGGAATTCTAATAGCATCTCCAATACATGACGTAAAGTACATAACCACAAAGTGCTAGATGTAAAATACATCAGCCGCTCATCTCTGAACTTAACTGTCGAAACTGAACTTAACTGTCGAAACTGAACTTAACCATCCAAACTGAACTTAACTGTCAAAACTAAATTTTGCTGTCGAAACTGAATTTTGCGGTCGAAACTGAACGCACTAGCAAGGTGAGGCTACACGTCGGTCGACTGACTTTTTCATCTCTTGTCAGTCGATTTTGCCGCCGTTGGATACAAAATCAAGGGCCTGCGGTTCATCTTCAACCTCCACCCCCCTGAGCCGCCAGCCACCACCGGCCAAAGAGCAGCCCCCCGCCCCCGCGGCCGGTGGTGCGCCGCCCCGCCCGCCCCAAAAACACTCCCCACCGCCGGTCCACCGCCGCCTCGACCATTCCTCTAGGCCCCCTCGTGCCGAGCTTTTTCTCCGGCGATCCCCACGCCATCGCCCCGCCAATGCCCCGCCACCGCCGGCGACCACCGCCCCCATCTTGAACCCTAAGATAGATAGTGGGGTACCTCTCCGGCGAGCTCCCCTCCCCGCTGCGGCTGGTTCTTCCTTTACCCCGGCGAGCCCCCCACCCCCTGAAAATCGACTGACCCAAAAGTCGATTCAGTCGACTGACGTGTAGCTAAATCGTAGCAGCATCGCAAGCAAGAGCAAGAGCGAGAGCAGCAGTGCGAGCAAGAGCAATAGCAAGAGCAGACCAGGCAGGGGACCGAGAGCAAGAGCAGAGCAGCAGCGCGAGCGAGAGCTAAAGCAGCAGCACCTCCTACTGATGTGGACGTCGCCGCCGAGGGAGCGACGCCATGGAGGAAGTGGCCGGCGATGCCGCTGTGGATGGAGCCGCACCATGTCGGCTCAGGACCGAGCGCCGGCAGAACTGTGAGATCGAATCAAGAAGAAAATGCAGCGATTAGTGTACAACCTCTTTGGTGGCGCCGATTAGGCTGCAACTTCATCCAAGGAAACGGTGATGATGATGCTCTTCCGGTGGTGCAGGTGAAGACGGCAGTGTGGGAATGGAGGTGGCGCGAAAGACGAGGGGAACATCAGGGCAACTCCTTGGAGGTGGAGGACGGGGTGGCTGAACCGGCGGGACAATGAGATCAACGACGGATCCTCATCCGGTACGATGGATGAGGGACGTCGAGGTGTTGCTGTGGACGACGTCGTCGGGGAAGAGGCTCCGGCTGGGTGGCGGACGGAGCAGGGTGTGGGGTTTCGTCGCGGGTTTTCGCGGCCTTGGTGTACAGATGGTGGGCGGATGGGATGGCAGTGGGGAACCATGGCTTAGAGACGCGCTTGTCCGAAATGTGGGGTAAGTTACGAAAGTACCCCCACCGATTTGAGGCTGTTCTTTCGGTTCAGGGGTACCACGGGCATTTCACGTGTCGGGATTTCACAGGAGGTGGGAGTTTTCGCGCGCGTTGTAATTTCAGAATAGCAAGGCACGTGTTGAGATGGACGGAGTTGTCGGAGCACAACGAGACAAAGATATATCTTAAATATTTCGGGCTAACAAGGCGCGGGTTGAAATTTCCGGACAAGCCTAACATGTACTGAACCAAATCAATGCGCACTACAAATGTCATTTGAAACTTTGAATTCATGTTATGTTCAATTAAAATATTTCACTACGTGTATAATGCATGCAACCTACTACTCAAATGAACGTTTTAGTGCATTCCAAACGTATATACTACCGCTTCAATATGAACTAAATTTGAATTCGTTTCTCTATTTGAATAAGATCTATAGTAATGATTGTTGTGAAGTCAAAGCATTTGAATTCGTTTCTCTGTTTTAATAAGATCTACAATCACCATTATTGTCAAGTTAAACCATCGTTTGTGTATTATCTTCACAGCACACCACATGATTAGTCTCGAGTTACATATGAACTATGTGTACTATATGAACTTGAACTAGATTTTTTGAATCCACTTTATTTTGATTTCAAATCACATTACATTTCTAGCTCTAGCTAGATCTTCATAATCTAAACCATGTATCATATGTATAATGTCTTTATCACATTATGTATGGTGCCCCGCCCCCTACGCCTACAAGTATTTAGATGTGAGTTGCAAACACCACACAACCACAAATTCAAATAAAATGTGAGAATGTTCGATATATAGTATTGTTTAGATTGTTCGATATTTAGTTGTAAGCTGCACACGCCACACATTATCACATATTCAAATAAAATGTGAGATTGTTTGATGTATTGTATGGTTTAGATTGTTCGACATTTAGCCGTGAGTTGCAAACACCATGCATTATCACATTATGGTATAACATGTGCACAACACGTGTATCACCGCTATATTCATGCATGCAATGTTTAAAACACTATGATCTCCTATTCAAATATATGAATTTGCTTTCATATCAAATTATGATCTTTGTTAGTCTCTTACACCCACACAATCCTCTAACCTTTGTAGCTACCACTAACTTTCTCTCGTGCATGCACACGCCCTCCTCGCCCTCCCCCTCCCTCGGAATTCTATCCACCGGGCACATTCATTTTTTTCTTTAGGTCGTTCTCCCAGAGTGTCCACAACTCCTTTCCGACACACACCGATCGATAAACCTCTCCAGCGATGCTTGCCTACAACATACACACACACCTTCAATATCCTCCTTTATGTGTCCTTGCCTCGTGTCTCTCATACGGTCAGACACACATGTAAACTCTCGCCCCTCTTTTCATCGATCTCACAACCGCACACTCCTCCCCCTATCTAGCTAGTAGTTGGGCCTCTCGCACCACCTCCTAGCTCCATTCTCTCTGTCTATCCGTCTCGCTGGGCGTTATTTGCCTCTAACAAATGGATGTACACCGACCGATCTCTCGCTATACATATAGCTAGCTAGGTCCTTATAACTCATTTTTACCCACACGTCAATCGATCTACCTCATTAGTTGTGTCTCTCCCTTCCTCCGACAAACAACAATTGATCTACCGATCTAGTTAGGTTTGCTTACCAAACACATGGTTCCCCTTCATCATCCATGGATGCGTCCTGACAGGTCTATCACACACAAGCACACACAGAAACACATCCCCACTCTTATTGATAACATTGCAGTTCCACCCTTAGTTTGTCTAGTAGGCCTCTCCCACCATCTTCGAGAAGCAACTCCGTCACCCATCCAACACTCTACCCCTCTCCCTCCCTCTCTCTCTCTCCTCTCTCTCTCCGTCCCATCATATTTCCCGTCCTTCAGTTATGTATGGATGTCGACCGATCTCCCTCAAGACATAGCTGGGTCTCTCCTTCTCAACACATATACGAGTCGTTCTACCTCTATAGTTAGGCCTCTGCCTACCCCTCCCCCACCCCCTCCCCCCCACACACCGATTCATCGAGCGCTCTAGTCATGTCTCCCTGCCACACACAAACTTGACATGTGCCCTCTAACGTTCCGGTAGGCCAGTCGCCCTATATCTTTGACTTGCACACACACACAATTTCGACGGCTCTCTTCATCAATCTCGCACCCACCCACTTGATCCTCTATTCGACTCTATCGATAGCTATGACCCCTCCCTCTCTTCTCGTGGATTGCCCGACCCTGTATGTATGATATGGATAGGCCTCCATTTCACACACATTGCATGCAAAATTTTGTTTGAGATGCCATCGACACATATTCCCACAAATAATTCACGAAATCAACCCCCCACCCCACCCCCACCCCAAAACAAAAAACACTCACGAACGTGGTTTGTATCTCTCACACACACCCACGTAGGTGGGGGACGTGCACGAAGAGAAGAGGTGCATGCACGATGCACATACTCCCGTCTCTTTCCCAACCACACCCACGCGGGTACACGGTGGAGCTCATTTCTGTACGAAAAAGGAAGCCAACGTGGTAATTTGGCACGTGTACTGGTTGTCCACTTGGTGGAGGGAGGATCGTCTACCACGGGTGAACAAACAAATTGCGACTTGACATGTTATGTTAAAAAAAGAGGCAAACCATGTGGGGCCTACCTTAGAGGCAAGGCTCTATACACTGGAGTACTTTTGATGTGTACCGCCAACTCGCAGAATGAGGAGAAGCTTGCTTAGTACGCCGTCTCCCCCGTTCCTAAATATAAGTCTTTGTAGAGATTTCACCATGAACCACATGTGGATGTATATAGATGCATTTTAATTGTAGATTCATTCATTTTGTTCCGTATGTAGTCGAATCTCTACAAAGACTTATCTACTAGTAATAGCTAGCCCCCACTACTAGGAATTCTCTATCCTCTCCTTGAGCCACATCATCAAAATTGATGTAGCCGTTAGATGAAGTAAATCAGTCCATAATAGCCGTGTGATCTAGACGTTGAGAGGCTTCGCACTAAGCCACATGCAAGCATGCAAAAATACCGTGGCACATGCATGTGAGTGGGTTTTAAATCACATCAACATGTCTGCATGCAAGCATGCACCGGTATCGTGCATGTAAGTGAGCTTTTAAGTCCCATTAACATGTCAAAAAGAAAAATATAATCCCATTATGCAGTAGGAGTTGGCTGATCTTTTTTCCTTACATGGGATGATCTAAATGATGATGTGAGTTCATTTAGTTTGGCTACCACATTTGTCATGCAGTTATAGAGTTTTTTTAGTTCTATGAAATCGATAATTTTGCGCAGAGAGATATACCGCTGTTCTGCGGCAACGCGCGGGGACTCATCTAGTAATATTTAGGAACGGAGGGAGTACTATGTAAAGAGTTAGGTGTCGCACAGTGATAGTGTGAGGTGGGCCATGTAATCACTGAGCCTGCGTGTTTTCACTGCTCTTGCACGCCTCCACTATAAGAATAGAGAAAATTGTAATCTAGTAGTAGTACCTCCTTTCGCCGAAAGCGTGGGACATCCAGCAGTCCTAGCACCTCAGTAATAAAGACCAATGAGCCATCAAATCACATAGACCCAGCAGTAAGTTGGATGGATGAAGCAACCATCACTCTTGCGCCAGCGAGAGGTCGCGTCCGCTCTACCTGGGCATGAATGTGGCACCGATTCTTTGGAGCGGCGCTGACAATTTCGGGTGGGAAGCGCGCGCGGGCGATGGAGGGGCTTTGGGTGGGCCAGGCTGGTCAGGAGCGGGCGTGGCAGCTGTCCGCATGTCCCTACCGGACATGCTCGGAAACGAGAGGATGCACCGACTCTCGCGGCTAAAATCGTATACTACACAACATCTCTCTGTAGGAGTAGGTCGATCTGTCGCTCTCTCTAACACACACATGCTGTTAAACACACACACACACACACGCACGCACGCACACGCACGCACGCACCTTGGTCCCGTTGGACCTTCTAACGTGACTTATTACACCTAGACGGAGGGAGTAGTAAGTATACGAGATACGGTGGCACACTGACTTAAGTCGAATACAAGTGCCCAAAATTTGTGTGCATGTTATAATAAGGATTCACTTAAAATAGTACGTGAGCGAACAGAGGGATCAATTGGACAGTGTTCCCGAGCAGTAGCGAGATGTGTGAGGTAAGAAACACCGCTGGCACTTTTAATTTTTCTTATTAATTTGTTTGTTTCACCCTCTGACTGGTGGGACCCAACGTACTACGTGGAGAGAGGTAAGGTGACTAAGGCTGCATTATTTCTGCACCACTGTGGATAGTCTTACCACCAAAGCCACATGACACGATTATGATTGAAATCCCAATGACTCCCACACACACAAAAAAAACACGGCATGCTTGTCACACGAATGCAGGAATGTATAAAAGGTTATTTCCCTCTCGTTGAACATAACGGGAGGGTTGTGTAGCTGGTTAGCCTGTTCGCTCATCAAACTTGAGGTCTCGGGTTCGATAACTACACTTGAGCATAATTTGTGCCAGGAGGATTCTTTGACTGGTCAAAATGTTTTCTAGGGTTTGCACGCTTCACACTCTCTCTCCAGTATATATATACACGCTGGAGCCTCAGCGCTTGTAGTTGCTCTCTTCACACTCTCTCGCCCTCTCCCGCTGGAGCCTCAGCGCTTGTAGTTGCTCTCTTCACACTCTCTCACCCTCTCCAGATCTAAACAAGACTTCGTTGGCCTCTCTCTCCCCTCACTGCTGCTCAAAGAGCCGGCAGGATCCGTCCACCGGGAAGGGAAGGAGGCTTAACGCTATCGCCGTCGGCGAGGGACTACCGGCGCAACTGTTCACTTTCCACCCAGCGGCGGCGTGGGAGGGCCTCCGACCCCTTCTTCTTCGCCGCCGTCCCATCGCCCACCGAACCACGCCCCAAGAACCTTAAAGTATAATTTACTTACTCCACATGCATTGCTCTAGCTGCATGTATACCATGAATCTAGGACGTGGTTCAAAGAGGAAAGGAGTGGGGGAAAGTAGTGGGAAAAGTTGTATATAGCATGAATCTAGGACGTGGTTCAAAGAGGAAATGAAGGGGGAAAGTTGTATAGCATGAATCTAGGACATGGTTCAAAGAGGAAAGGAATGAAAGTAGTGGGGAAAGTTGTATCGCATAAATCTAGGAAGTGGTTCAAAGAGGAAAGGAAGGGGCGAAAGTACTAGTTCAAAAAGGAAAGGAAGGGACAAGGCTGTAGAGTTTGAGCAGGACTAGATTTGCTGTGCTCACATAGGGAAAGGTGTCTAAAGATAATAAATCTGGGACCAACACAAATATGCTCCTTGGTTGTTTGTTCTTTGTTGCAATAGACTGTGCATGACCACAGTACATCGGTAGATGCACATGGTGCTAGTGCGTCCACTGTCCCATTCAACTCATTAGCTGTTGTTAATCTAAGGCCCTGTTTGGTTAAAAACTCCCTAGTCCCTACCTGCTTGGTTCCAGGGACTAAACATGGACTAGAGGTTATTAAATTACATGCTAAAAGACCATGTTACCCCTAGTAATGAACTAATAGAGACAAGGTGTGATGCGTGGCAGGGGCAACTGTTGGAAAAAGTCCCAAAAAGACTCCCTCGGGGTCTTCTTTCTTTAGTCCCAAATGCCCACTTTTAGTCCCTAAAAGTCCCTCCTGTTTGGTTTAGATGGGACCGACATGGAGTTTTTTTAGTCCCTACACCAAAATGTCCCTGTAAACAAACACCCTCTAATAATGCCGTTGGAAAATTGATGCAATGCTAGAGTTAAAAGCAAATTACATGTTTAACGAATTTTATTGTTAATATAATCTCTATGTTAATATTAATCAATGCCACCGTTTGAGAAATGCTACTGTCTTGCTTTCTTTCCAATTTAGATAAGGTAGATGCTTCTTTTTGTTGGCTTCTGTGTCATCCACCGTTATTGACCACTAATTGTTTCCTTTGCACCTCTATGTAAACATGGTTATCTACTTCACCTCGTTGCCATTGTGAATTTTTGTTGCACTCACAAAACACTTTTGTTTTAAGAGTGTTTTGTGCAGTTCAACCAAAATTTCACACCGACAATGTTGCTTGATTGCTTGATCTTAGTGGAACTGCACAAGAGGAGATCTTACTTCCTATACATTAAGGCAAATTTGGTTCAGATCTTCTTCTTGTGAGCTGTTTGAATTCCGCATCATGAGAGGTCAGTACTAGCCTTCTTTCACATGATTCTGCAGTGTGCTTTCATATGTTATGCTACTTGTACGATAATGTTGCCTGATTTTAGTGAACTGCACAAATGGAGACAAGACTTCCAATCTGTATGTGCACCGTAATATCCCATTGAGGTAAGATAAGAATATTTCACAATTGCTGGCCTGTATTTTGCCACTTTCATCAGAAAATTAAGTTTAGTACTATACTTGTACTCCCTAATTGACATGCCAAATCTTACATTGAAGGCGAAGCTTGTCTGTTATTGAACCAAGTGATGAAGGGGAAGAACAAGCGGAAGAAAAACAAAAATCAACTCCCGGTGCTTTAATGAAGCACTGGAACTGTGAGGACACAAGTAATGATATAGTTTTGCATCTTAATTTATTGCTATGGCTGGAACGAGCAATTGTTTTGCCACTGATTTGATGCCACTCTTAATGTAATATGTAATTATCTCTACTTGTGCAAACAGGGATCTTCTTTGAAGATACCATATATTTTAGTGGAACTACACAAGAAGATGTTGGAAACATTAAACTAATCGAGGAGTATATAGTAAGCATGGCCACCACCGTAGATAGCAACGGATGGTTCCGGAGAAGTGCTTCATCTGTATGCTCTACACAATAAGCCTCCTGACAAAGGTTGGTACTCGCCCACTGATTTCATCCATATGATTGAGCTTTGTCATCTCTATTGGTGTTGTGCTACTGTTTAGATACTGTCATGAAAAAGTGGTATTGTCCTTGAGAAGTGCTTCATCTGTGTTGTTTTAAATATTTCCTTTCCTTTTTTTCGAGCAAATAGGGATGCTAGCATTTAGTAGTCCTCTTGTGTTTGCACAACAGGATCATCTTCCTCTGAAGAAGAATATGGAGTACATGAAGTGACTAGTTCCGATTATGCCAGGATGAAGAAGCCTTGTCTATCTTCTCATTAGAAGGAGCAGTTGAAGGATGGTTACATTACTCCCCACAAGACCAAACTAACTTCAGCTCAGAAGGACTGAAAAATCTCCATTTTTTGCCGTGATCCGCGAGTACAATGTTGTTCTAGGATTCTTTCTGGTGAGTTCCATTTTTCTAAAAGTTTTCTCTACATGGACCATGTATGTGCCTGTTGAAACTGTCAATTCATAGTACAGTTTGCTTTATACTAATCACTTTTTTGTATTTGTGCAAACAGGGGTGCTCAGCTTGATTTCAATGGGAACTGCACAAAATGTTCATGAATACATTGAATCATTCATTTCCACCACAAGAAAGGAGGTGCCGATAAGTTCAAGGCGTTGCAACATATAAGGGCGAAATCATACAAGCTACGCGCGAATTTGGTTGATTTTGGTGGAACTGCACAAAAAGAACAACTGGTTTATTTAGCACGAGGTGCCATGTCAATGTCCGAACTGATGGCAAACCCTGCCGAGGGAGTCCTGGATTAGGGGGTCTCCGGACAGCCGGACTATCTCCATTGGCCGGACTGTTAGACTATGAAGATACAAGATTGAAGACTTCATCTCGTGTCCGGATGGGACTCTACTTGGCGTGGAAGGCAAGCTAGGCAATACGGATATGGATATCTCCTCCTTTGTAACCGACCTTGTGTAACCCTAACCCTCTCCGGTGTCTATATAAACCGAAGGGTTTTAGTCCGTAGGACAACAACCATAACACACAATCATACCATAGGCTAGCTTCTAGGGTTTAGCCTCTCTGATCTCGTGGTAGATCTACTCTTGTACTACCCATATCATCAATATTAATCAAGCAGGACGTAGGGTTTTACCTCCATCAAGAGGGCCCGAACCTGGGTAAAACATCATGCCCCCTGCCTCCTGTTACCATCCGGCCTAGACGCACAGTTCGGGACCCCCTACCCGAGATCCGCCGGTTTTGACACCGACATTGGTGCTTTCATTGAGAGTTCCTCTGTGTCGTGGCCGTTAGGCTTGTTGGCTCCTACTATCATCGATAGCGATGCGGTCCAGGGTGAGACTTTTCCCCCCGGACAGATCTTCGTATTCGGCGGCTTTGCACTGTGGGCTAATTCGCTTGGCCATCTGGAGCAGATTGAAAGCTACGCCCCTGGCCATCAGGTTAGATTTGGAAGTTTGAACTACACGGCCGACATCCGCGGAGACTTGATCTTCGACAGATTCGAGCCACTGCCGGCGCGCCGCACTGTCGCGATGGGTATGACCTAGCTCTGCCGCCGAACAGTACCCCAGAGGCTGCGCCCGCATCAGCTCCGACCCTTAGCTCGGAGCCAACTGTGCCAGTCGAGGACGGGTGGTTAGATACCGCCTCAGGGGCTACAGTCTCAACAGCGATCGAGCCGAACACCAGCCTAAACCTCTGCGTAGCCCGTGACTCCAAGGTGCCGGACTCTTTTCCGGACTCCGAACCATCCGCGCCCCTGCCAATCGAAGCCGATTGGGTGCCGATCATGGAATTCACCACCGCGGATATCTTTCATCACTCGCCCTTTAGCAACATCCTGAATTCACTAAGGTCTCTCTCTTTGTCAGGAGAGCCCTGGCCGGATTATGGCCAACAGGATTGGGATGCGAACGATGAAGAAATTCGATGCCCACCCACCACCCACTTCGTAGCCACTGTCGATGATTTAACCGACATGCTCGACTTCGACTTCGAAGACATCGACGGTATGGACGACGATGTAGGAGACGAACATGAACCAGCACCTATAGGGCTCTAGAAAGCCACCTCGTCACATGACATATACATGGTGGATACACCCAAAGAAGGCAATGGCGACGGGATAGCGGAGGATGACCCCTCCAAGAAGCAACCCAAACACCGATGTCAGCGGCGCCGCTCTAAGTCCCGCCAAAGAAAAAGTGGTGATACTGGCACAGGAGATAATAACACCCCAGATAGTGCCGAAGAAAACAACAAACCCCTCCAGCAAGATTTAGAGTAGGAGGATGGAGGAGCCAGCTCTCCTAAGAGAGCGGCGGACGGAGAGGAGGAGGGTGACAATCACATGCCCCCCTTCGAAGATGAGGCAAGCCTCGGCGACGATGAATTCGCCGTACCAGAGGATCCCGTCGAACAAGAGCGCTTCAAGCGCCGGCTTATGGCCACGGCAAATAGCCCGAAGAAAAAGCAGCAGCAGCTTCAAGCTGATCAAGATCTGCTAGCTGACAAATGGACTGAAGTCCTCGTGGCCGAGGAATATAAACCCGAGCGCCCCTCCAAGAGTTACCCAAGGCACAGGTTACTACCCTGACTGGATGAAGAAGCGTATGATATGGCTGATCGGCCACCTCGTGGCCACGATAGAGAAGCATTCCAGCCAAAAGCTCAGCCTCCACCCCAACGACATTCAAATAAAAAGGCATGGGGAGATACGCCAGACCTACGAGACATTTGGAGGACAAGGCAAAGCATTCAAGATCGATCTACGGATCACGAGGGCGCACCACTCTGCGAGACGACAAATGTCATGCCGGATACAGTAAAAGCAAATCCGGCCGGGCCGAACACAGCGGGCAAGACCCATTCGAGCTGCGTCGGGATATAGCCCAATACAGAGGCGCCGCACACCCCTTATGCTTCACAGACGAAGTAATGGAACATCAATTCCCAGAAGGTTTCAAACCTGTAAATATTGAATCATACGACGTCACAACAGATCCCACAGTATGGATTGAAGACTTCCTCCTCCACATCCACATGGCCCGCGGCGATGACTTACACGCCATCAAATACCTCCCACTAAAGCTCAAAGGACCAGCGCGGCATTGGCTTAACAGCTTGCCAGCGGACTCCATTAGCTGTTGGGAAGATCTGGAAGCCGCATTCCTCGACAACTTTCAAGGTACTTATGTGCGACCACCAGACGCTGATGATTTGAGCCACATAATTCAACAGCCAGAAGAGTCGGCCAGGCAATTCTGGACTCGGTTCCTTACAAAGAAAAAATCAAATTGTCGACTGTCCGGATGCGGAGGCCTTAGCGGCTTTCAAGCACAACATCCGAGACGAGTGGCTAGCCCGGCACCTTGGTCAGGAAAAGCCGAAATCTATGGCAGCTCTCACGATGCTCATGACCCGCTTTTGTGCGGGAGAAGACAGCTGGCTGGCTCGCAGTAATAACATATCAAAGAACCATTGTACCTCAGATACCAAGGACGACAATAGCAGGTCACATCGCAACAAGCATAAGCGCCACATTAACAACGAAAATAATGAGGATACGGTAGTCAATGCCGGATTCAAAGGCTCTAAACCCGGTCAGCGGAAAAAGCCATTCAAACAAAGTACGCCGGGTCCGTCCAGCTTGGACCGTATACTCGATCGCTCGTGTCAAATACACGGCACCCCAGACAAGCCAGCCAATCACACCAACAGGGATTGTTGGGTGTTCAAGCAGGCCGGCAAGTTAATTGCCGAAAACAAGGACAAGGGGCCGCATAGCGATGACGAGGAGGAACCCCGGCAGCCGCACACTGGAGGACAGAAGAGGTTTCCCCCGCAAGTGCGGACGGTGAACATGATATACGCAACCCACATCCCCAAGAGGGAGCGGAAGCGTGCGCTCAGGGACGTATATGCGTTGGAGCCAGTCGCCCCAAAGTTCAACCCTTGGTCCTCCTGTCCGATCACCTTCGATTGCAGGGACCACCCCACTAGTATCCGTCATGGCGGATTCGCCGCACTGGTCCTAGACCCAATCATCGACGGATTTCACCTCACTCGAGTCCTTATGGACGGCGGCAGCAGCCTGAACCTGCTTTATCAGGACACAGTGCGCAAAATGGGTATAGACCCCTCAAGGATCAAACCCACAAAAACGACCTTTAAGGGCGTCATCCCAGGTGTAGAGGCCCATTGCACAAGCTCAATTACACTGGAAGTGGTCTTCGGATCCCTGGATAACTTCCGAAGCGAAGATTTAATCTTCGATATAGTCCCATTCCGCAGTGGTTATCACGCGCTGCTCGGGCGAACCGCATTTGCTAGATTCAATGCGGTACCGCATTATGCATACCTCAAGCTCAAGATGCCAGGATCTCGCGGAGTTATTACAGTCAATGGAAACACAGAGCGCTCTCTCCGAACAGAGGGGCACACCGCAACCCTCGCAGCAGAAACACAAAGCAGCCTCTCAAGGCAATCAACCAGTTCGACGCTTCACAGTCCGGACACCTTCAAGCACACTCGGGGCAATCGGCAAATAGACCGCCTGGCGCGATCTGAGCTCGTGTAGCAATACAGCGGCCACCCCAATCCCAGCCTAGCGGTGAAACTCGTGCTGCGCGTCCATAATTACGCATTAAAAATACCATGGGCACAGGTGGGAGGGGGGCACAACTGCGGCACGCCCCAAGACGCGGCCTAAACCGCACTAGGGGCTTCCCGTTCGGTTATTTTTCTTTTCCTTTCAGGACCTTAATCTCCGGAAACACTGTCCGGCAGCACTATTTCCGAACACATGATGCAGCAACCAAGGAGGCAGAAAGCTATGTTATACCACGGAATTCCCAGGTTGATTACAGTAACGAGTGAAATATTCAATTTAATATCATTCCTCAGCTTGCCCTTGGAAGGGACATAGTCCTACTCTTTGCTTATCGCACTATCTGTATCACTCTGCTTTAACGCAAATTTTTTAATAAACAATGCATGACATTACGACTATTATTGCATTCTTGTTATATATATATATATAGGACAGGGTTATTCTGTTACTAGTAACAGAATATTATTCTGTTACCCTCTCGCCCTATATACAACCCGTTCCTGTTTCCCAAAAAAGAGACATCTCCGGTGTGGCTGCCCCGCCTCCACCTCCTCTCCCTGGCTTCGGCCGTCGCCTTGCGCCCCACCTTCTCCCCTGGCTCCGGCCGCCGCCCCTTGTCCCACCTTCTACCCCCGACTCCGGCCGTACCCCACGCCTCACCTTCTCCCTCGGCTCCGGCCGTCACCCCACGCCCCACCTTCTCCCTCGGCTCCGGTCGCCACCCAATTCCCCACCATCTCGTGCCCCTGGCCGCACCCCATCCACCATCCCCATCGCCGGCCGCCCCCATCCGCAGCGCGCCTGCCGTCCCCATCCCCAGCGCACCAACCCCCAGGTCGCCACCTGCCTCATCGCGACGCCGCCCACTGCCCTTCCTCCTAGCTTCTCCCAGCCATGTCGAGCGCCGCCTCCCTGCTCCAAGCTCGCTGCGGACTACACAGAGCCGCCAGCCCCCGCCACCTCCCGTGCTAGTACAACGCCGCCCCTGTACAAGGTTCAAAGAACTTACAGTGAGAAGGAAGAGAGATGCTAAGGTCCAGCAGCTTCCTCGTTGCCATCCTGGCACAGTGTGTGTCCCTTGTTCATCAACTGCCATTCATTTTACTAACTAGCAGCAGTATAACCTCCGGTTGCACAATTTTTCATATCAGTTCTGAAATTTCTAGAGCTTCAATCCAACTATGTTGCTTGCGATTATCCGTACGCAGAAAATCACACTGAAGATTGTTTTGTTCTCTGAACCTAAATGCATTTGTTGCTTCTACAAACATGACAGGCCCCTCAAAGACAACCTCTGGTTCGGCCTTTGGTCAACGGAGAAAAGAAGACTGATGTGGTGCTCCTGTTGGTTGTACTCTGGAGAAGAGTTAACAGAAAGTTGCAGCAAAGAACAAAAAAGAAGAAAAAAATATAGGGTTGCAGTTTAAGTAAGTTGGGAATTAAAAGTTCAAATTGTGCTAATTGTCGCTGAGCCTCGGGTCGATTCATTCCTAAGCTATGTCTTCAGTCAGCAGCGGAGATGCCTGCGGGTACATCGATAGGAGCAGGAGGCCCATCAAACTTTGTTAACGGGCAGATAGGAACAACAAGTTAGGTCCGTGCATATCATCATTCCAAGAGTCTGACAGATTTGTGTTGATTGAATCCACGGTGGCAGTAGAACATTAAGTACCATGGAGTTTACAGTCATTGTGAGCAGGATGCATCGAATACAACAGGTTTCATCTCGCTTGCTATTCCGCTCTACTGAAATCTTATTAACCTACTGATTTTCTATATTATAAGTTCTCATTATTCAGTTATTCTTCCAGATGAAGTGAAGCGACCTCCCCGGAGAGAAGGCGATCGCTGTGCAGCGACGCATCTTGCCGTCGTTGCCGCTTGGGTAGTTCTCTGAATGGATGGATGGATGGGTACCATTCTCTGAATGTGAAGGTGTCCACTAAGATTCTCAACAAATACGTACATACATACAGCCCACTAGCAACATATTTATGTGCGTACGTACTTTGCAAGATGGATGTACAGGAACAGTATAGTCTTTAGACAATATAACTAAGGACGTTGTAGTACTTAATTAGTTAAGCTTCTTTTAGCGGAGAATATACTGGTCACCACACAGTAGTATCAACTATAACCAGGTCGCACACACAACTAGTGATCTATGTGGTTGTTCTAGTGAATTGACATACTATTGTAATTTGCACAAACATACTAAACTAAATGCGATTGAATGTTTTTCATGGATTGATGAACTTTCTCGTTGAGTCCTTATTAACTGAACTCTCTTGTGTATAATTAGAACATACAAGTGTTCTAAGAACTTTGTATCGTGAAATCTGGAATTTATTATAATGCAAACTATATTTTGTGAATTGCAACCTTTTGGTTTGCAAAAAATATTGTGTGTTTGCAGTTGTACTGCAATTACCTTACATGTATGAACTGTAGGTATTTTGTGAAAATGGAGGAATTTATTACATATTTATAGCTTTGCATATGGAACCTGGAAGTTTAAGATTGGAAATAGATTCAGTTCTTGCAGTACAAACGTCCTAGAGTTCAGTGACATCTCCAATTGATATAGTTTTGTTGAATCTCCAGTCGACTGTTGCTCAACTTCCTCGCAATTTACTCAATCTTGTTTTGCTCCAAAGCATGCTTCAGTTCAACAAAAAGCTCCAGAAAAGTTCAGAGTTCACATGAGTCACTTCAGGTTGGCTCTTTTTTATTTGCCAGTTTGGGATAAAGCCGGGAGAGGTAAGCAGGTCACTAGGAAAAATATTGATCAGTACGAGTTAAAAATGGCAATCAGTTTGGAATAAAAAGAAATTGTCAGTTTGAATTAAAAAGGAAACACACATAGAAATTCAAGTATACAAATTTGGTGCCAATAAAGTTCGCATCAGTTCGAGAGGCACGGAAAAGAAATTTTGGTGCCAATAAAGTTTGAGGAAAAAAACTACGCACGATGAAGCACCAGCGCGCATGGTCTACCGCCACCAAGCACCGGCGTGCGACCCCGACACCGCCTCCCTCCAAGAAGCACCGACGTGCGATCCCGTCACCTACCTCTGGTACGCCGCCATGCCTCCCCTAGGACCTAGGCTGCCCCCGACAAGTTGCAAAATGAGAGAAGTTCAGAACAATGTTGTCAAAAAAATGTTGAGTTAAAAAAAGGAAACAAAACAAACACATTTTCTTTTTGAATAAAATATCATTCAGTTCGATGATACAAACCATACAAGTACAGGGGTGACGATACAGTAAACCGTTGAAAACTTACGAGAAAAATATTACCAAAAAACAGAGCAAAGTCCAGTTAGTGAAAACACGCTTAGTACAAACCCATGCAAGCATCAGTACAAGCACCCTTTTTCGGAACCATTCAAAATTACTCTACAAAAAATAGCTCAGTACAAACATACATATATATCAGTACGACTACTCTGTTTTTCACACGAAAAGCAGAAGGATCCGTCATGCCGTATTCAAAATTACTCTTAAACGGTTGCGAAGTAGAGAAAATGTTCAACATGACTAAGTTTCGCATTTTCGATAGCTATCCAACGGTATATTATTTGCCATATTTCGACAAACTTTTTAAAAAAATCACGTTCAAAATCAAATTTGACTGTATTCGAATTCGTTTTTAAACCGTAAGGAATTAGAAAAACATTTCTATACGAAAAAGTTGCGCATTTTACATAGCTTTCCAACGCCGTATCATTTGCGTCAATCTGACAAACCGTTTGCAAAAAATCGCGAAAATACGTTTCACCCAGAATTTCACCGTTTTTCAAATTACTTTTAAATTATATAGAATTAGAAAAAAATACATATATGGAAGATGCGGATTTTCACCAGCTTTCCAACGCCATCTTATTTGCTCAATTCCGACAAACCGTTTGAAAATTGAGTCCAAAATACGATTCATGTTTTCGGTTTGAAAAAAATGGATTTTTCAAAACTGCTCTTAAACCATAATGATTTTGTAAAAACGTTCAATATACTTGAAATATGGTTGTCAAGAGCTTTCCAACGACACGCCACGTTCTGACAAAAAAATTACAAAAAGTTTTTGAACTAAAGAAGACGATCTGTTAAACACAACTGAAAGCATCAGTTCAACCGCTTCGAAAACATAAGTACAACCACCTGAAACCGTCAGTTCAAAAAGGTAACAGAATAATATTCTGTTACGCGTAACAGAATAGCCCAGATGTATATATATATATATATATAT